>NW_027222558.1:0-7432 GCF_030179895.1 Drosophila kikkawai
GTCTTCAGTCGTTGAGTTTTTGTAAGAAACTGATTTTATTCCATTCAAACCCTAGCTTATATAGCTAACATGAGAATGTACATTGTAGATCTTAGTTCTAGACCCACGCATCGGACAGTTCCCGATCGTGAGAAATATACGATAAGGGTGCAAACAGTCACCCCGAAAGAACATATCTTAAACAAACCCAGACCGCTCGCAGGAGGTCATATTTCGGGATACTTGTTACATAGGCTCAAGTGGCGGTTGTATTAATAGATAGATATGGTGCTAGGCCGTGCTCTGCTGCTGGGACTTTATCGCTAACAGATGCTTCTTATCTAAAACCGTGTTCATGTTTGAACATTCTGCCAAGGGCCAGCAAGATTCGGGGTACATTTAAATTAGTTGCAATTAAAATTAAGTGGACTGTATGTATTTTATTTCATTCGATATAATTAATTTTGCAACTAATATTTTACAAAGCCCTCCGTATCATGGCTTAATACATGTACAATTTTATTTCTTTTTAACTTTTAATTTTTAATTCATCAAAATTTGTTTATCCGCTTGTATTTCTTTTTTCTATTATTTTTGAATTTCCTTTATATTAAACAATTGGTATTGAAACTGACTTTATGACTTTATTTCCAGCTTTATAAATACCTCCGAAGTGAGGTCCTGCCGGGGGAATATTGCATTAAGCAACTCCTGATCCTTTTTTTTTTTAACCAAAAAATTATTATATTAAAAAAAGAATTTTAATTAAGTCGACTTAGCTGCTGCTTTTTCCGCTTCTGCCGCGCCGCCGTCGTCTTTAATTTTGATGTTGTTGTTTTTGCTGCTGCTGTCGTCGCTGCCGCCGTTGTTGTTGCAGGATGATTTCCTGCTGCCGCCTGTATCTGTATCGTCGCTGCGGCCGTCGTTGTTGTTGCAGACTTATTTGTAGTTGCTGCCGTGAGGTCGTCCCTCCTTCTCCTTTTCTCCGTCAAGGGCTGGGTAACGTCCACACAATATCTTAGTCGATTTCTCGACCCCAGAAAATTATTTTATTCTTATTTTCTGGTTGCCATATCTGGCATTTACAAAAAAACCAACCAATGGAGTTGGAAAAAAAATATTAATAAGGACTCTTATTGTCCTTTAATTTTAAAAAACCAACCAATGGAGTTGGAAAAAATTTTTTTGTTTAAAAACAAAAGGGACTCTTTTTTGACCTTTTGAATTATCGTTTTCACGACCACCAAAAACTTTTTTATTATTGTGTTTTTTTTTTTTAATTTGTCACGATAGGTCTTTTTTTTCACTACCGCGACTTTTCGATGTTTTAGGCCTCGAAAAAACGCCCACAATAAATATTTGTTATATTTATTTTTTTAAATTTGCCGATTTCTCGACCACTTTTTTTTTTTTTTACAAGAAGGACTCTTTTTTTATCCTTTTGCATATATATATGGTATATGTTGGCCATTTCAAATACCATAACATAATTTTATGCACTTTTTACATTTTCTTTAAGCACATTTTCTACTGATATTATTGGCTCCAGCACGCCTTACCATTTTTTTCATGGTATTACAGCAACCTACATGGTGCATGTTTTTAAAACATAAAAGACTCTTTTGTGTCTTTTTGTTTTTATTTTATACTCTGTTCCTTACCACGGGTGGGGGGAAACAAGAGTTAATTATTTTGCTACCTTTTAGCTACAAGTGTTACTTGCTTCGCTTGAAGGAGCTGGCCTCACTCTGAGTCCCTTACCATAGAGGGGGAAACTGCAGAGTTGTCGAAGCAAAAATGCTCCGAAGGCTCGATTGATCAAAATGAAAGAGCTCCAAAATAAATGAGAAGTCTTCAGTCGTTGAGTTTTTGTAAGAAACTGATTTTATTCCATTCAAACCCTAGCTTATATAGCTAACATGAGAATGTACATTGTAGATCTTAGTTCTAGACCCACGCATCGGACAGTTCCCGATCGTGAGAAATATACGATAAGGGTGCAAACAGTCACCCCGAAAGAACATATCTTAAACAAACCCAGACCGCTCGCAGGAGGTCATATTTCGGGATACTTGTTACATAGGCTCAAGTGGCGGTTGTATTAATAGATAGATATGGTGCTAGGCCGTGCTCTGCTGCTGAGACTTTATCGCTAACAGATGCTTCTTATCTAAAACCGTGTTCATGTTTGAACACTAATATAAATACAAATTCTGCCGTGGATACAGGCATTATTAGCTGAGTTGTGAACTTTTTGTTTACAAATTTACAATTGAGTATGCAAATGTATTAGCCTTGTAAAAACTAATATAAATACAAATTCTGAAGTGGATACAGGCATTATTAGCTGAGTTGTGAACTTTTTGTTTACAAATTTACAATTGAGTATGCAAATGTATTAGGCTTGTAAAAAC
The DNA here is from genome assembly GCF_030179895.1 of Drosophila kikkawai. Classification (NCBI taxonomy): domain Eukaryota; kingdom Metazoa; phylum Arthropoda; class Insecta; order Diptera; family Drosophilidae; genus Drosophila; species Drosophila kikkawai. The sequence goes on from NW_027222558.1 coordinate 2,394, forward strand.
TAATATAAATACAAATTCTGAAGTGGATACAGGCATTATTAGCTGAGTTGTGAACTTTTTGTTTACAAATTTACAATTGAGTATGCAAATGTATTAGCCTTATAAAAACTAATATAACTACAAATTCTGCCGTGGATACATGCATTATTACCTGAGTTGTGAACTTTTTGTTTACAAATTTCATTATTAGCTGAGATGTGAACTTTTTGTTTACAAATTTACAATTGAGTATGCAAATGTATTAGCCATGTAAAAACTAATATAAATACAAATTCTGCCGTGGATACATTCATTATTAGCGGAGTTGTGAACTTTTTGTTTACAAATTTACAATTGAGTATGCAAATGTATTAGCCTTGTAAAAACTAATATAAATACAAATTCTGAAGTGGATACAGGCATTATTAGCTGAGTTGTGAACTTTTTGTTTACAAATTTACAATTGAGTATGCAAATGTATTAGCCTTGTAAAAACTAATATAAATACAAATTCTGCCGTGGATACATGCATTATTAGCGGAGTTGTGAACTTTTTGTTTACAAATTTACAATTGAGTATGCAAATGTATTAGCCATGTAAAAACTAATATAAATACAAATTCTGCCGTGGATACAGGCATTATTAGCTGAGTTGTAAACTTTTTGTTTACAAATTTACAATTGAGTATGCAAATGTATTAGCCTTGTAAAAACTAATATAAATACAAATTCTGAAGTGGATACAGGCATTATTAGCTGAGTTGTGAACTTTTTGTTTACAAATTTACAATTGAGTATGCAAATGTATTAGCCTTGTAAAAACTAATATAAATACAAATTCTGCCGTGGATACATTCATTATTAGCGGAGTTGTGAACTTTTTGTTTACAAATTTACAATTGAGTATGCAAATGTATTAGCCTTGTAAAAACTAATATAAATACAAATTCTGAAGTGGATACAGGCATTATTAGCTGAGTTGTGAACTTTTTGTTTACAAATTTACAATTGAGTATGCAAATGTATTAGCCTTGTAAAAACTAATATAAGTACAAATTCTACCATGTATACATGCATTATTAGCTGAGTTGTGAACTTTTTGTTTACAAATTTACAATTGAGTATGCAAATGTATTAGCCATGTAAAAACTAATATAAATACTAAATTCTGGAGTGGATACAGGCATTATTAGCTGAGTTGTGAACTTTTTGTTTACAAATTTACAATTGAGTATGCAAATGTATTAGGCTTGTAAAAACTAATATAAATACAAATTCTGAAGTGGATACAGGCATTATTAGCTGAGTTGTGAGCTTTTTGTTTACAAATTTACAATTGAGTATGCAAATGTATTAGCCTTGTAAAAACTAATATAAATACAAATTCTGAAGTGGATACAGGCATTATTAGCTGAGTTGTGAACTTTTTGTTTACAAATTTACAATTGAGTATGCAAATGTATTAGCCTTGTAAAAACTAATATAAATACAAATTCTGAAGTGGATACAGGCATTATTAGCTGAGTTGTGAACTTTTTGTTTACAAATTTACAATTGAGTATGCAAATGTATTAGCCTTGTAAAAACTAATATAAATACAAATTCTGCCGTGGATACATGCATTATTAGCGGAGTTGTGAACTTTTTGTTTACAAATTTACAATTGAGTATGCAAATGTATTAGCCATGTAAAAACTAATATAAATACTAAATTCTGGAGTGGATACAGGCATTATTAGCTGAGTTGTGAACTTTTTGTTTACAAATTTACAATTGAGTATGCAAATGTATTAGGCTTGTAAAAACTAATATAAATACAAATTCTGAAGTGGATACAGGCATTATTAGCTGAGTTGTGAACTTTTTGTTTACAAATTTACAATTGAGTATGCAAATGTATTAGCCTTGTAAAAACTAATATAAATACAAATTCTGAAGTGGATACAGGCATTATTAGCTGCGCTGTGAACTTTTTGTTTACAAATTTACAATTGAGTATGCCGTGTAAAAACTAATATAAATACAAATTCGGAAGTCGATACAGGCATTATTAGCTGAGCTGTGAACTTTTTGTTTACAAATTTACAATTGAGTATGCAAATGTATTAGCCTTGTAAAAACTAATATAAATACAAATTCTGAAGTGGATACAGGCATTATTAGCGGAGTTGTGAACTTTTTGCTTACAAATTTACAATTGAGTATGCAAATGTATTAGCCATGTAAAAACTAATATAAATACAAATTCTGCCGTGGATACATTCATTATTAGCGGAGTTGTGAACTTTTTGTTTACAAATTTACAATTGAGTATGCAAATGTATTAGCCATGTAAAAACTAATATAAATACTAAATTCTGAAGTGGATACAGGCATTATTAGCTGAGTTGTGAACTTTTTGTTTACAAGTTTACAATTGAGTATGCAAATGTATTAGCCTTATAAAAACTAATATAAGTACAAATTCTGCCGTGGATACATGCATTATTACCTGAGTTGTGAACTTTTTGTTTACAAATTTCATTATTAGCTGAGATGTGAACTTTTTGTTTACAAATTTACAATTGAGTATGCAAATGTATTAGCCATGTAAAAACTAATATAAATACAAATTCTGCCGTGGATACATTCATTATTAGCGGAGTTGTGAACTTTTTGTTTACAAATTTACAATTGAGTATGCAAATGTATTAGCCTTGTAAAAACTAATATAAATACAAATTCTGAAGTGGATACAGGCATTATTAGCTGAGTTGTGAACTTTTTGTTTACAAATTTACAATTGAGTATGCAAATGTATTAGCCTTGTAAAAACTAATATAAATACAAATTCTGCCGTGGATACATGCATTATTAGCGGAGTTGTGAACTTTTTGTTTACAAATTTACAATTGAGTATGCAAATGTATTAGCCATGTAAAAACTAATATAAATACAAATTCTGCCGTGGATACAGGCATTATTAGCGGAGTTGTGAACTTTTTGTTTACAAGTTTACAATTGAGTATGCAAATGTATTAGCTTTATAAAAACTAATATAAGTACAAATTCTGCCGTGGATACATGCATTATTACCTGAGTTGTGAACTTTTTGTTTACAAATTTCATTATTAGCTGAGATGTGAACTTTTTGTTTACAAATTTACAATTGAGTATGCAAATGTATTAGCCATGTAAAAACTAATATAAATACAAATTCTGCCGTGGATACATTCATTATTAGCGGAGTTGTGAACTTTTTGTTTACAAATTTACAATTGAGTATGCAAATGTATTAGCCTTGTAAAAACTAATATAAATACAAATTCTGAAGTGGATACAGGCATTATTAGCTGAGTTGTGAACTTTTTGTTTACAAATTTACAATTGAGTATGCAAATGTATTAGCCTTGTAAAAACTAATATAAATACAAATTCTGCCGTGGATACATGCATTATTAGCGGAGTTGTGAACTTTTTGTTTACAAATTTACAATTGAGTATGCAAATGTATTAGCCATGTAAAAACTAATATAAATACAAATTCTGCCGTGGATACAGGCATTATTAGCTGAGTTGTGAACTTTTTGTTTACAAATTTACAATTGAGTATGCAAATGTATTAGCCTTGTAAAAACTAATATAAATACAAATTCTGAAGTGGATACAGGCATTATTAGCTGAGTTGTGAACTTTTTGTTTACAAATTTACAATTGAGTATGCAAATGTATTAGACTTGTAAAAACTAATATAAATACAAATTCTGCCGTGGATACATTCATTATTAGCGGAGTTGTGAACTTTTTGTTTACAAATTTACAATTGAGTATGCAAATGTATTAGCCTTGTAAAAACTAATATAAATACAAATTCTGAAGTGGATACAGGCATTATTAGCTGAGTTGTGAACTTTTTGTTTACAAATTTACAATTGAGTATGCAAATGTATTAGCCTTGTAAAAACTAATATAAGTACAAATTCTACCATGGATACATGCATTATTAGCTGAGTTGTGAACTTTTTGTTTACAAATTTACAATTGAGTATGCAAATGTATTAGCCATGTAAAAACTAATATAAATACTAAATTCTGAAGTGGATACAGGCATTATTAGCTGAGTTGTGAACTTTTTGTTTACAAATTTACAATTGAGTATGCAAATGTATTAGGCTTGTAAAAACTAATATAAATACAAATTTTGAAGTGGATACAGGCATTATTAGCTGAGTTGTGAACTTTTTGTTTACAAATTTACAATTGAGTATGCAAATGTATTAGCCTTGTAAAAACTAATATAAATACAAATTCTGAAGTGGATACATGCATTATTAGCTGCGCTGTGAACTTTTTGTTTACAAATTTACAATTGAGTATGCCGTGTAAAAACTAATATAAATACAAATTCGGAAGTCGATACAGGCATTATTAGCTGAGCTGTGAACTTTTTGCTTACAAATTTACAATTGAGTATGCAAATGTATTAGCCATGTAAAAACTAATATAAATACAAATTCTGAAGTGGATACAGGCATTATTAGCTGAGTTGTGAACTTTTTGTTTACAAATTTACAATTGAGTATGCAAATGTATTAGCCTTGTAAAAACTAATATAAATACAAATTCTGAAGTGGATACATGCATTATTAGCTGCGCTGTGAACTTTTTGTTTACAAATTTACAATTGAGTATGCCGTGTAAAAACTAATATAAATACAAATTCGGAAGTCGATACAGGCATTATTAGCTGAGCTGTGAACTTTTTGTTTACAAATTTACAATTGAGTATGCAAATGTATTAGCCTTGTAAAAACTAATATAAATACAAATTCTGAAGTGGATACAGGCATTATTAGCGGAGTTGTGAACTTTTTGCTTACAAATTTACAATTGAGTATGCAAATGTATTAGCCATGTAAAAACTAATATAAATACAAATTCTGAAGTGGATACAGGCATTATTAGCGGAGTTGTGAACTTTTTGTTTACAAATTTACAATTGAGTATGCAAATGTATTAGCCTTATAAAAACTAATATAAGTACAAATTCTGCCTTGGATACATGCATTATTACCTGAGTT
>NW_027222559.1:0-43693 GCF_030179895.1 Drosophila kikkawai
ATGGCACCACCTCAACCATCTTAAAATAGAGATCTCTTGCTTTGATTTTATGATACCTACGAGTGCCTCAGTCGGCGATCTCTCGCAATCATCTGCATCTACCTCAAAAGGCATTGCAGGCAACTACTTAAAATTTCGCTTACTCGAAAATATCTCAAAACATATCGACCACCATCAAGCTTTTCTATAATGACAAAGGGTCCTCTTCGGATCCAGCTCTGTTTAGTGCCGTTCTTCATTTTAATTTTCCATCTTCATTCCTTTATCCTTTTCTTTCTTTCCTTTCTCATACTTAACAACTCTTCCATTTTAAATTAATCTTGCCTTCAATCTTAGTGCTCTTCCTTTAGCACCATTTTATCGACAGCTCAGCATAACACAACTTTAAACTTTTCTTTGTCTATACTTTTCTCTGTCATGTGGTGGTATCAAGCCCAGAGGATGGGTCCGATTGGATTCTCTTAAGGACTTGCATTGATTGCACTACTAACTGTGCAGTTCTACGCAAGTTGCACCCCGCCAAGAGCATCTTGCCTATCTTGATAATAGTGCATATATCAACTTGAGAGTATTTATTTATTTTAGTTTTTACACGGCTAATACATTTGCATGCTCAATTGTAAAATTGTAAACAAAAAGTTCACAACTCAGATAATAGTGCATATATCCACTTCAGAATTTGTAATTATATTAGTTTTTACATGGCTAATACATTTGCATACTCAGTTATAAATTTGTAAACAAAAACTTCACAACTCAGCTAATAATTCATATATCCACTTCAGAATTTGTAATTATATTAGTTTTTACATGGCTAATACATTTGCATACTCAGTTATAAATTTGTAAACAAAAACTTCACAACTCAGCTAATAATTCATGTATCCACTTCAGAATTTGTATTTATATTAGTTTTTACACGGCTAATACATTTGCATGCTCAATTGTAAATTTGTAAACAAAAAGTTCACAACTCAGATAATAGTGCATATATCCACTTCAGAATTTGTATTTATATTAGTTTTTACACGGCTAATACATTTGCTTGCTCAATTGTAAAATTGTAAACAAAAAGTTCACAACTCAGCTAATAATTCATGTATCCACTTCAGAAGTTGTATTTATATTAGTTTTTACACGGCTAATACATTTGCATGCTCAATTGTAAAATTGTAAACAAAAAGTTCACAACTCAGATAATAGTGCATATATCCACTTCAGAATTTGTAATTATATTAGTTTTTACATGGCTAATACATTTGCATACTCAATTGTAAATTTGTAAACAAAAAGTTCACAACTCAGATAATAGTGCATATATCCACTTCAGAATTTGTAATTATATTAGTTTTTACATGGCTAATACATTTGCATACTCAGTTATAAATTTGTAAACAAAAATTTCACAACTCAGCTAATAATTCATGTATCCACTTCAGAATTTGTAATTATATTAGTTTTTACATGGCTAATACAATTGCATACTCAATTGTAAAATTGTAAACAAAAAGTTCACAACTCAGCTAATAATTCATGTATCCACTTCAGAATTTGTATTTATATTAGTTTTTACACGGCTAATACATTTGCATGCTCAATTGTAAATTTGTAAACAAAAAGTTCACAACTCAGATAATAGTGCATATATCCACTTCAGAATTTGTATTTATATTAGTTTTTACACGGCTAATACATTTGCTTGCTCAATTGTAAAATTGTAAACAAAAAGTTCACAACTCAGCTAATAATTCATGTATCCACTTCAGAATTTGTATTTATATTAGTTTTTACACGGCTAATACATTTGCATGCTTAATTGTAAATTTGTAAACAAAAAGTTCACAACTCAGATAATAGTGCATATATCCACTTCAGAATTTGTAATTATATTAGTTTTTACATGGCTAATACATTTGCATACTCAATTGTAAATTTGTAAACAAAAAGTTCACAACTCAACTAATAATTCATGTATCCACTTCAGAAGTTGTATTTATATTAGTTTTTACACGGCTAATACATTTGCATGCTCAATTGTAAAATTGTAAACAAAAAGTTCACAACTCAGATAATAGTGCATATATCCACTTCAGAATTTGTAATTATATTAGTTTTTACATGGCTAATACATTTCCATACTCAATTGTAAATTTGTAAACAAAAAGTTCACAACTCAACTAATAATTCATGTATCCACTTCAGAAGTTGTATTTATATTAGTTTTTACACGGCTAATACATTTGCATGCTCAATTGTAAAATTGTAAACAAAAAGTTCACAACTCAGATAATAGTGCATATATCCACTTCAGAATTTGTAATTATATTAGTTTTTACATGGCTAATACATTTGCATACTCAATTGTAAATTTGTAAACAAAAATTTCACAACTCAGCTAATAATGCCAGAATTTGTATTTATATTAGTTTTTAAACGGCTAATACATTTGCATGCTCAATTGTAAATTTGTAAACAAAAGTTCACAACTCAGATAATAGTGCATATATCCACTTCAGAATTTGTAATTATATTAGTTTTTACATGGCTAATACATTTGCATACTCAATTGTAAATTTGTAAACAAAAAGTTCACAACTCAGCTAATATTTCATGTATCCACTTCAAAATTTGTATTTATATTAGTTTTTACAAGGCTAATACATTTGCATACTCAATTGTAAATTTGTAAACAAAAATTTCACAGCTCAGCTAATAATGCCTGTATCCACTTCAGAATTTGTATTTGTCGGGGATGGGGGGTCAATGTTGTCAGCCATTGTCGTTTCCTTAAATTTGTACTAAGCGCAGTGAGTCGCAATGACTAAGTAGTTCGTCCGCTTTCTTTGACGGTCTCGCTGGAACTGACTTGCACTTTTCCCTTTCTCTACTTTCTCGTCCTTCTCTACTCGTCATTGCGCCACACTCGGTAGGGAATACTCTCTTCATCCCCACCACGCTCTTTCTTAATAAGTTCTCTTCCTATTCTCTCGTTGTTACTTATTTTACTCTTCCTTTATTTCCATATTCGATACACTTGGAGACTTACAAATAGTAATTACATCTAACATTTCAGGGTAATCTCCGACACGGCCTTCCTGACTATAACACGACCTCGTGTTGCTCAGTTCTACATAAAATTGGCCTCAACCTTCATTGCCATAACTTCGCAATAATCATCACTTAGCTTCTCAGTTAATCAGTTAGCTTACACTGCTAGTGTCTTCAAACGTTGGTTTGGCGGGATAATCTTTCACGACCATAGAGTACATGCTCTCTTCCGCACAAACCCAACAGTTTGGATATCCATCAGACATTAACTTAGCAGGCTATTCCTTAACACATCAATTAGAGTACACGCTCTCTTCTGCTCAAGTTCAATCGTCTGGCTACCACTCACACATACCACAGTACCGGACTCTTGCCGCACCTTAGCGACGCTTCACACAATCATTCAAATTTAGTCCCTGTGTATGGCACCACCTCAACCATCTTAAAATAGAGATCTCTTGCTTTGATTTTATGATACCTACGAGTGCCTCAGTCGGCGATCTCTCGCAATCATCTGCATCTACCTCAAAAGGCATTGCAGGCAACTACTTAAAATTTCGCTTACTCGAAAATATCTCAAAACATATCGACCACCATCAAGCTTTTCTATAATGACAAAGGGTCCTCTTCGGATCCAGCTCTGTTTAGTGCCGTTCTTCATTTTAATTTTCCATCTTCATTCCTTTATCCTTTTCTTTCTTTCCTTTCTCATACTTAACAACTCTTCCATTTTAAATTAATCTTGCCTTCAATCTTAGTGCTCTTCCTTTAGCACCATTTTATCGACAGCTCAGCATAACACAACTTTAAACTTTTCTTTGTCTATACTTTTCTCTGTCATGTGGTGGTATCAAGCCCAGAGGATGGGTCCGATTGGATTCTCTTAAGGACTTGCATTGATTGCACTACTAACTGCACTACGCAAGTTGCACCCCGCCAAGAGCATCTTGCCATCACCTCTGCGGTCCTGGTATCCAGCCAGATGACTACTTTAGAGCTTTACACATTATACAACTTTCAACAATCTTTAAACTTAGTCATTTCCAACAACATTGATAAATCTTGCTGAGTCTATTTTTTTTAACCCAAATACATAACGGATTTATAACTTTGATTAATAATCAACCAACAAAATTTAAGGGACACTACTGGCAGACAACACTACCTCACACCTCTCTGTATTTTTTTTTTTTAAAACCCCTCTTCGTAACTCAATTTAATTTCAATTATCTTTAGTTTAGTTTAGTTAATAAATCCACATACTCTATTTTAAAATCATACGATTTTAAGTATGGCCACCGATAATGCACTTAATTTCAATATTTTCCGCAATGATTTCATTTGCAGTCAGTATAGACTACGAACTCTCATCTGAGCACATAATGTCAAAAATGTTAGAATAATAGTACGCCAACCAATGTTTCCAATTCATATAAAGGCTACTTGGACTCCACAAGACACATAGTTCTACCAATATACTCCACCAACATAAGGGTCTCCATTAATTAATTAATTATTAGTATTGAAACATATCCACAAGAGCTTACACCTGTCAACCAAATAACGATTACAGGCTCACTTGTAATAGCACTAAAAACGTTCGTTATAATTTCTTAAAATCGTAATTTCACGTAAAGGTACTTGAAGTTAAAGAATCGGTTTCACGATCTGAGAAAATCGGACACAAATTTTTGAAAATAAGACGCCAATTCAATAAATGGTCTTACGCCTAATAACATCGATTGAAAGGACGAATTTTTAACGTAAGAATTTTCTAGGAATTGGGTCTGATTTCTCTACCGCGCACCTCATAGCCCAGACACTGCGTAGTAGGTTCGAGAAACCCACATTTGGCAACGTTAAATAAAAACCCTGGTACAGTCAACATATAATACAATTTTCAGTCCTCGGGAAGCCTAATCTTCCGAGCCTGCCATGACCAACACGCCATCCATGCAAACCATCGCAAACAATTATGCTAAACCCCAAATGCTTTAACAATTACATCATAAATATAGGAGACGCATTCTTCAGTTCAAGCTGCACTGCTAAAGATTCATATTGACCCTCCATGGTCACAAACGCAGTTCTTTCTATCGAATCTGAAATCAATGGCAAGGGACATCTATCAGATACTGTATTTGTGTGTAGTTCTTTATAATCAATGCACAATCTCTCACTACCATCCTTTTATTTATTTATTTTTTTTTTTTTTAACCATTAACATTGGGCTAGCGAAAGGAGAACAACTAGGTCTTATTAATTTTGCTTCCAACATTTGCTGAATTTTCTCCCTTACTTTTTGCGTCTCGTTCTCACTAAAGCGATACATCGTCTCTGAACCGTTTTATTTATGTTTTATTTATTTACAGTTCGAGTTCTATAAATATCGAATTTGTTACTTTCTAAAATAACTCCAAAACCACGTTGAAAAATATCTTGTCCAATTATCATGTCATATTTAAGGCAATTTTCATCAACTACGTGAAACAACAATTCAAATTTAAATCCTGGACAGAATTTGCTTATTGCTTTTGACAACATTGTCACCTATGCCTCTCAACACTACCAGATTATGGCATCTCTTTCCGGCAAAGTTCTCGCTGATGCTTTCGCTGATGCTTTCACCAACGAGCATTCGGAACCCGAATCGAAGAAAAATGGAAACCGCTCACCAGATTGTATTGCAGTTTCCTTAGGCTGAAGTACCGCACACATGTCCAGTCTCTTCTCGATGTTTATATTCGCTGTTACTGTCCCCTTAGTACACACTGATGCAATGTGACCAATGTTGCCACACCTATAACATGTCACGGCTTGTCTGCTGTTGCTAAGGGCTGTTCTCGTCTCGTTTCTTTCCTCTGCTTTTCTTTTGCGGCACTCCATTGCTTTGTGTCCAAGTTTTCCACAACTATGGCATCTTATCGGCGTTTGCGTCTTGAACCTCTTCTTTTCCGGGCCTTGCTCCATTCCACAGTATTCAGATTTTTTTGCGAACGTATGAGCTTTCAGTTGTTGTTGTAGATTTGTTGTAAACACTAATCTCTGCAGTCTGGAATCAATTTGGAATGTATGAGCTAGGACCAACGATACAGCAATTTCTTCGTGCGTCATTCCTTTCCACTTGGTCAAGAGTGATGTAACCAACCGGCTGGAGTACACGGAGAGGCATTCTTCAGGATTTGGGCGTCCCTTCAGCATGTCTAGCAACAATGCTGCAGGCGTCTCGTTGCCTTCGTAGCGTTCCATGAACAATTCCTTGAATTGTGTCCAGCTCATCCCAGGGTAGCAAATTTGCGACAGCCACTGCGATGCGCTACCGTGAAGCGACTTGCTGAGCGTCATTACCAAGGATGCACCTTCTTGCGGATGTTCAGATAAAATCTTGTTCGCCGTTTTGCACCATGCTGCTGCGTCTGCGTCGGCAGCTTCAGGGTCGAAAGATGGTAGCACTGCAGAAACGGCACGTGTGCCAGGCGTCGACGTGGACTGTGCAGCTTTCAAAAGTTCTGCAATCACTTTGCTTTGCGCTTCCAGAAGTGTGCGCCAGCCATTATCCGGGTTGTCTTGTAGGGGATGGGGGGTCAATGTTGTCAGCCATTGTCGTTTCCTTAAATTTGTACTAAGCGCAGTGAGTCGCAATGACTAAGTAGTTCGTCCGCTTTCTTTGACGGTCTCGCTGGAACTGACTTGCACTTTTCCCTTTCTCTACTTTCTCGTCCTTCTCTACTCGTCATTGCGCCACACTCGGTAGGGAATACTCTCTTCATCCCCACCACGCTCTTTCTTAATAAGTTCTCTTCCTATTCACTCGTTGTTACTTATTTTACTCTTCCTTTATTTCCATATTCGATACACTTGGAGACTTACAAATAGTAATTACATCTAACATTTCAGGGTAATCTCCGACATATTTATATTAGTTTTTACAGGGCTAATTCATTTGCATACTCAATAGTAAATTTGTAAACAAAAAGGTCACAACTCAGCTAATAATGCATTCACTTCAAAATTTGTATTTATATTAGTTTTTACACGGCTAATACATTTGCATGCTCAATTGTAAAATTGTAAACAAAAAGTTCACAACTCAGATAATAGTGCATATATCCACTTCAGAATTTGTAATTATATTACTTTTACATAGCTAATACATTTGCATACTCAATTGTAAATTTGTAAACAAAAAGTTCACAACTCAGCTAATAATTCATGTATCCACTTCAGAATTTGTATTTATATTACTTTTTACACGGCTAATACATTTATTTATTTATTTATTTATTTATTTCATTTATTTCGCCAATGGTAAACCTTATCTGGCTACTTAACTAAAGCTTAACTGACTTAACTAATTAACATAAATTGAAGATAAATATCGAAGAAATTCATTCTTAATTATGACCCTTGGTGAGCTAGGGTCCAATCGCATGTTTGGTGGAAGTTTATTATAAAAGCATAAGGCTCTATAAATAGGCTCATTAAGTGCATAATTAGTACGACAAAAAGGCAAGGAAAAAGGTTCAAATGATCTTAACTGCCTACTAGGAACGGAAAAATGTATACATTTAAGCAATTCAGGACAATCAATTTTGCATGAGATAATGTCGAAAATAACCAGTAGACTGGCAACAATTCTCCTGTCGTGAAGAGATGACAAGTGCACAAGACGACATTTAGCGGAATAGGAGGGAACGGGTTCATGGAAATTTAGGGAATTAAGGGCAAAACACAGAAACTTTTTCTGAATACGTTCTAGGCGGTTGGAATGTACCGATCCAGTCGGGTTCCAAATGAACGAAGCTTACTCAAGCTTGGACCTTATAAAAGAAAAAAATAAGCTGAGCTTGGTATAAGGGTCAGTGAATTGAGCCGCATTACGTTTTATAAACCCATACATTGCATACGCTTTTGGAACTATATAATTTATATGGTCAATGAAAAGGAATTTAGCATCAAACATGACTCCCAAATCAAGTGCTTCTGTCTTGCAGGCAAGGAGGCAGGAATCGATCGTGTAGGGAAAAAGCGAATTGTTGAGCCTTTTGCTGTATGTGACAGTAAAACATTTGGACAGGTTTAAGGGCAGCTTATTCCGAGAGCACCAATCTCCAACTCTAGCCAAATCATCCTGAAGCATATTGCTATCCAGGACAGAACTTACAGACTTGAAAAGTTTCAGATCATCGGCGAACAATAAAAATTCAGAGCTCTTAATGCATTGGCCAATGTCATTTATATATAAAATAAAAAGAAAAGGGCCCAAGGCACTCCCCTGAGGAAGGCCAGATGTCGCTATATACGGATTCGAAGAATAGTTATTGCACACCACTCTATACCAACGGCCATCTAGGTAAGATCTTAACCAATTCAGCATTGAAGAATGGAAGCCAATTTTTTCGAGCTTAGCCAACAAAGCACTGTGGCAGACCTTATCAAATGCTTTGGCAAAGTCAGTGTATACCACGTCCACTTGCTTTTGTCTCGAAAAGGCATTAATGCAGAAGTGGTTAAAAACTGCTAAGTTAGTGGTAGTCGAACGTCCTGGCATAAAACCATGCTGGTTGGGGCTAATGGTGCTACCATTGAGAAAGGCGAGCTGCTTAGCAACAATTCGTTCAAACATTTTAGATATATTGCTTAACTTTGCAATTGGCCTGTAATTGGAAATGATATTTTTTCTACCAGACTTAAAAATGGGAGTAACTGTAGCCAATTTCCATCTCTGAGTGAAAACACCGCTGGAGAGGGATTTGTTGAAGATTATAATGAGTGGCTCTGAAAGAACGCCAATACAACTTTTTAATATAAAAGGTGAGAGACCATCGCAGTCGAATTTTTCAGAATCATTAAGGCTCTCCACAGCGAGTTGGCAGTCGGACTCAGTGACTTTTAAGCTCCCAATATTAGAGCTTGGAACAATGGATCGAAGCGTGAAATCATCATTCCATGAGGATAATGGCTCGAAATTCGACGCAAAGTATTTGGCAAACAGATTTGCCACTTCGATATCAGATGTTGCTGACGAGTTATCTAATGACATGTGGGAAGGGATGTATGATGTTGTTTTCTTCGAATTAACAAAATGCCAGAAAGATTTAGGATTGTTAATTAGTCTCATTTCTACATCTGCTATGTATTGGTTGTACAAGAACTTGTTTAAAAACTCGAATTCGCGCTTATGCTGTTTATATCTATCGAAGTCTGCAGAATTACCATTTTCAATGTATCGCTTATAAAATTTATTTCTGAGATTTTTGTATTTTTTAAGCCCATGCGTATACCATGGTAATTTATAAGAGCAAAAGAGCCTTTTTTTAGCATATTTTTTAATGATAGCTGAAATAGTTATTAAAAAGTTATCATAGCAAGTGTCCAAATTATCATGCGAAAGGACCTCAACCCAATTAACGAGTTTAATATCATTACGAATTAAATTTAAATTGTTCATATTAATGTACAATGAAGATGTGCTTGGTTTATAAGGCGAAAATATATAAGTAAATAATGACACCAGTAAGGGTTGGTGGTGGGCATCGCACTCAGAAATAGGATTACTGCTGCAAACTAGATTCAAGTTAAGATCTTGACTTACAAAAATTAGATCTAGAAGTTTATGCAATTTATTAAATACGTGATTTATCTGGACCAGACCGAAACTAAAAAAATCATCTATGACCAAGATTTCCTGTGGCAGATGCAGGTTACTGGGAATCATTGCAGGTGAGTCCACTCCATGCACCCACACCAGCGAGGAAAGATTAAAGTCGCCAAAAATACAGATAGACTGCGAATCCTCAAGATCTTGATTAATATGGGCGATGTTATCCACATGAGCCTTATACAGTTCGAAACTGCTGCATGGGGGAATGTATGATACCACCAGAAGAATAGTTTCCACGGGTCCGGCGAGAGACACACAAATTTGATCAAGAAGGGAGTCATCATTCCAAAGCCGGATGGAACTGCACATCAGAGTACGGCGCACAGCAATAAGAACTCCTCCACCTCTGGAGCATTGCGTCTTAGCAGCATCCCGGTCTTTTCGGAATACTTGGTAAAGATTGGCGTCGAAAAATTCATTATCGAAGAAGTCCATGTTGAGCCAAGTTTCAACTAGTATAATGACATCATAATCACAGGACGATGTGGCCAAATAGACAGCGCCAGTCTTTGTACGCATGCCGGATATATTTTGAAAATATATTTTTAGGCTGGGGCTATCTCCATTCACTAAGGATGAGGAGGGATGCACAGAATCAGGATAAGCGGGGGGCACCACCATATCATCTATTGCAATGTTCGATGAGCCGAGGTGCGGTTTATGAGCAAATAGTCCAGAGGCTGCCTTAAGTAGCGATATAGTTCCAATCTTGGTAGGTTTCATAAAATCCAAATGCGTCGAAGCCAGTTGTAAAGAGCGAATATAATTTCTTAAGAGAGCCAGGCCTGCAGAGAACTGCAATCCAGCAGCAATAACATCAGCCGGCATCAGCTGTTGTTGTTGATGGGCAAATCCATAAAGAGCATCAAAGGCGCGCACCCAGCCAGCACACAGCATCCAAAGAAGACGGAGAAGATCCAACGGCGAAACCAAGCAGAGAGCGGCATCTACACGCAAAGCAGACGATGAATACAACAACTCCAGCCAAAATTGTTGTAGCAGCGGGGGCGTTGAGAGCGTGGACGAATGCGCCAAGCCAAGGCGAATATCGCATAAAAGAGACGGCAAAAGCACCGGCTGATGTTGTTGTTGTAGCATAGATAACGATGATGACGAGCGCAGGCGCGGAGAGGGATGAAGATGCTGCGAGCGCTGTGGGCTTAGCCCGAGCATATGGTTACGGGGGGAATGAGCAAGAAGAGAGTCGACACCAGCGGCGTCGATCATTGGGGGTTTTTTGACGAATGAGTGGGGGTTGACGTTCTTGCAGGTCCACCCAGCTCTGTAATGGTATCCTCTTTATTTGTCCTCTCCCTATGGACAAACCTTTTGACCTTAACAGAGCAAGGCCAAAACTCATTACTAAAGACATCATTATAATGTTGGTCAGGAACGCCGAGTTTGAAGTTGACGAATTTTAAAGTAGATATGTCTACGTCTTTTTTTATAAGTTTGATGCAGGAAAATGCTTTGGCATCAACATTAAATTTTGAAGAGACATAGTTTAAAACAGCCTCCGGCTCCGTAGTCGCTTTGAATTTCCCGGCATGTAGGTATTTGACAATTGGTAATACTTGGAGAGAGTCCGAAGCCGATGCAACTCCAACGACGGTTTTTTTGTTATTGTTATTGTTCTTCCTCTTCCTATGTGGAACTTTTGCAAAACCGTCTCTCTCAGCATTCGGGGGTCGTAGACCTTGGCCCTGGAACGACGATGAAGAAGCAGCGGCGGCATAGGATTGAGGAGCTACTGTTGCATTAGCAGCTTGCCTACGGCTAGGCCTGACGGTGACATTGTTGGTGTGTTCTATCGAGTCCCCTTTGGTAGGAAAAGCTTCCGAAAATTTAGAGTTTAGATGCTGGTACAAACACTCTAGATTTTTGATTTTAGAATCAAGTTCATCAATTTTTGAGTGTGAGTCATTGGCTACAACACAGCCATCGCACTGCCACAGTATATTTGGATTAAGTAAGAGTTTGATTGCATCGGCAGGCAAATCAACGCAGGCAGCATGAAATACCCGACGGCAAAGAGAGGCGCAGCGAACAGCCTCTGTGGAGCGAAGCTGGGATGCCGAAACTTCTAAATTGCACTCGGCACACAACATAACGATAGCGAAATTGGCACGTCCGAACACTTTGAAAGCTAGTCAACGACTACATTTGCATGCTCAATTGTAAAATTGTAAACAAAAAGTTCACAACTCAGATAATAGTGCATATATCCACTTCAGAATTTGTAATTATATTAGTTTTTACATGGCTAATACATTTGAATACTCAGGTATAAATTTGTAAACAAAAATTTCACAACTCAGCTAGTAATGCCAGAATTTGTGTTTATATTAGTTTTTAAACGGCTAATATATTTGCATGCTCAATTGTAAATTTGTAAACAAAAAGTTCACAACTCAGATAATAGTGCATATATCCACTTCAGAATTTGTAATTATATTAGTTTTTACATGGCTAATACATTTGCATACTCAATTGTAAATTTGTAAACAAAAAGTTCACAACTCAGCTAATAATTCATGTATCCACTTCAGAATTTGTATTTATATTAGTTTTTACAAGGCTAATACATTTGCATACTCAATTGTAAATTTGTAAACAAAAATTTCACAGCTCAGCTAATAATGCCTGTATCCACTTCAGAATTTGTCTTTATATTAGTTTTTACAGGGCTAATTCATTTGCATACTCAATTGTAAATTTGTAAACAAAAAGGTCACAACTCAGCTAATAATGCATTCACTTCAAAATTTGTATTTATATTTGTTGTTAAACGTCTATCTGGCGTGAACAATATTAGTTTTTACACGGCTAATACATTTGCATGCTCAATTGTAAAATTGTAAACAAAAAGTTCACAACTCAGATAATAGTACATATATCCACTTCAGAATTTGTAATTATATTAGTTTTTACATGGCTAATACATTTGCATAGTCAATTGTAAATTTGTAAACAAAAAGTTCACAACTCAGCTAATAATGCATGTATCCACTTCAGAATTTGTAATTATATTAGTTTTTACATGGCTAATACATTTGCATACTCAATTGTAAAATTGTAAACAAAAAGTTCACAACTCAGCTAATAATTCATGTATCCACTTCAGAATTTGTATTTATATTAGTTTTTACACGGCTAATACATTTGCATTCTCAATTGTAAATTTGTAAACAAAAAGTTCACAACTCAGATAATAGTGCATATATCCACTTCAGAATTTGTAATTATATTAGTTTTTACATGGCTAATACATTTGCATACTCAATTGTAAATTTGTAAACAAAAAGTTCACAACTCAGCTAATATTTCATGTATCCACTTCAGAATTTGTATTTATATTAGTTTTTACACGGCTAATACATTTGCATGCTCAATTGTAAAATTGTAAACAAAAAGTTCACAACTCAGATAATAGTGCATATATCCACATCAGAATTTGTAATTATATTAGTTTTTACATGGCTAATACATTTGCATACTCAATTGTAAATTTGTAAACAAAAAGTTCACAACTCAGCTAATAATGCATGTATCCACTTCAGAATTTGTATTTATATTAGTTTTTACACGGCTAATACATTTGCATGCTCAATTGTAAAATTGTAAACAAAAAGTTCACAACTCAGATAATAGTGCATATATCCACTTCATAATTTGTAATTATATTAGTTTTTACATGGCTAATACATTTGCATACTCAATTGTAAATTTGTAAACAAAAATTTCACAACTCAGCTAATAATGCCTGAATCCAATTCAGAATTTGTATTTATATTAGTTTTTACAAGGCTAATACATTTGCATACTCAATTGTAAATTTGTAAACAAAGATTTCACAGCTCAGCTAATAATGCCTGTATCCACTTCAGAATTTGTATTTATATTAGTTTTTACAAGGCTAATACATTTGCATGCTCAATTGTAAAATTGTACACAAAAAGTTCACAACTCAGATAATAGTGCATATATCCACTTCAGAATTTGTAATTATATTAGTTTTTACATGGCTAATACATTTGCATACTCAATTGTAAATTTGTAAACAAAAAGTTCACAACTCAGTTAATAATTCATGTATCCACTTCAGAATTTGTATTTATATTAGTTTTTACACGGCTAATACATTTGCATGCTCAATTGTAAATTTGTAAACAAAAAGTTCACAACTCAGATAATAGTGCATATATCCACTTCATAATTTGTAATTATATTAGTTTTTACATGGCTAATACATTTGCATACTCAATTGTAAATTTGTAAACAAAAATTTCACAACTCAGCTAATAATGCCTGAATCCAATTCAGAATTTGTATTTATATTAGTTTTTACATGGCTAATACATTTGCATACTCAATTGTAAATTTGTAAACAAAGATTTCACAGCTCAGCTAATAATGCCTGTATCCACTTCAGAATTTGTATTTATATTAGTTTTTACAAGGCTAATACATTTGCATGCTCAATTGTAAAATTGTAAACAAAAAGTTCACAACTCAGATAATAGTGCATATATCCACTTCAGAATTTGTAATTATATTAGTTTTTACATGGCTAATACATTTGCATACTCAATTGTAAAATTGTAAACAGAAAGTTCACAACTCAGCTAATAGTGCATATATCCACTTCATAATTTGTAATTATATTAGTTTTTACATGGCTAATACATTTGCATACTCAATTGTAAATTTGTAAACAAAAAGTTCACAACTCAGCTAATAATGCATGTATCCACTTCAGAATTTGTATTTATATTAGTTTTTACACGGCTAATACATTTGCATGCTCAATTGTAAAATTGTAAACAAAAAGTTCACAACTCAGATATGTAACGTGTAACGTTCGACTAATGTACAAAAGGCTTCCAAAGATCTGTATTGGCTGGGCACGCTATGTATTCCGGCACTAGCTCGTCGGCTTTGGGGGTGGAGGTCTTGCTCGTACAAATCTTGACACAGTCTACGCATTACTATTAATAGGATCCAAAATGAGCGTGCTTGCGACAATATCTAAAGCTAGTTACTAAACCGGAAGAAAAGATGCATAATTTAGAAAAATAAAGTTGGGAGAAGCAAGAAGGACATTGTTGAAAGGGAACTGTGTGAAAGGATGAGAGAGAGAAACTTGTTGTTTGCGAAGCCTTGGATGGAATTAAGCTCGCATTCTGCCCACCCTACCTTTGACCACCTGCCGCTAGAGAATAACTCTGGTGATCCCTTCTATACCCTAGGACCGCAGAGACATCAGCCGAGTTCAGTTGATTAATTATTTAGGCTTCCATTTTTATATTTAATTCCTTGATAGTTAACATATTTAATTTCTGAATTATTCTAATCCTAGATGAAACAATTTAAGCGAAATAATACAAATTTAGACTTAATCTGCATGAGTGAATTTTGGGCCTACAAGTGTATATAAGTATATAAGTAAAGTATAATAAGGGTATAAAATGTATATAAACATGTGCTAGAAAAACGGTTATGATAAGATTGAAGAAAAAAATAGTTATAAAAAATGTAATTTTTAAAGAAATAGTTTGTTCAGAGAAAATTCATTGATTTGTTCTTTTTATACCCTTGCAGGGTATTATAATTTCAGTCAGAAGTTTGCAACGCAGTGAAGGAGACGTTTCCGACCCTATAAAGTATATATATTCTTGATCAGCATCAACAGCCGAGTCGATCTAGCCATGTCCGTCTGTCCGTCTGTCTGTCTGTCCGTCTGTCCGTCTGTCCGTCTGTCTGTCTGTCCGTCTGTCTGTTTCTACGCAAACTAGTCCCTCAGTTTTAAAGCTATCTGAATGAAACTTTGCATATAGTCTTCTATATACTCTCACTGCTATATATGTCGGAACGGGCCGGATCGGGCGACTATATCATATAGCTGCCATACAAATGTTCGATAAATTTTTAGAAAAAAAATTATTACTTGGCTGTTTTTCAACATATTTGCACTATTTTTTACATATGACCATCTTATATTATTTCTGAACGTTGGTACAAATTTTATGAAAATCGGACGACTATATGATATAGCTGCCATAGGAACGATCGGGAAATTAATAGGAATAAAATTATAGCTTCGTTGTTTTTCAACGTATGTTTATCTACTCTGAGATATAAGCTTTTTTTATTATTCTAGAATTTTGGTATAAATTTCATAAGAATCGGACAACTATATCTTATAGCTGCCATAGAAGCGATCGGTAAATTTATAAAATATATAAAGCTGGGAATGTAAAACTGTAATTGTCAAACTGAAAACATAATAAGTATAGGTAAAATGTAATGAAACTCTGTTTTGTGTCTGTTTTCGGCATTATAATTTATAATATAAATCTAAAAACCAATCTGCAAGGGTATACAAACTTCGGCGTGCCGAAGTTAGCTTCCTTTCTTGTTTATAATTAATATCCATTCTCATTCTTTGGTTGGTCTGCTAATTATTTAATGATATTCTCTTTTTTTTCAAAATTAAAAGGTTTTTATTCAAGAGTTGATTGAAATAATTCAGTTTTAGGTTTAATTCATTTTGCTGGGTTTAAATTTTAATAAGGGATTTTCTTTATAAATTTTCGACTTGACATTTCTGTTAACGTTTATGAGGATTTTAGATAGCCCTGATATTTCAATGTTTTCAGATTTATTATCATAACAGTAAACTCACACAGCAGATTCCTCGGCGGACGATCGATCTCCCGACGTAGGCAGGCTGGAAAAAAATCAAGGCATTCCTGCTTTGATAGGGGGTTATCCTTTATCCTTATAAACGTTTAATTTTTTGAATAAACCGCAAAAAAAACTTCTTTCAAGAGAAGAATAACCTTAAATTTAGCTGTGCACTCAATGAATCATAACTTAATTATAATTTCTAATTAATTATTTTTTTTATCAAATTAAATTTTTCCAATATAGTAGTTTTACTTCATTATTAATTCTTTTAACTATGCTTTTAAAAGCTTTTCCTTTTTGATGTACGTTAAGGCAAGTTGAGGAATTTCTCCCAGTGTAGCAAAGCGCACTTGTTATGCACGTGGGATCTATTATTTTTCCGCGAGCTGAATATTTTTTTTTTTTGGAGGTTAAAAAAAAAATTTACGGCAAAAATCTTTGCACCGCGGAAAATTCACATTGTAACGCCCCAAATCTGGGGCGCACCATTTCATCCTCATCGCCAACTGCGAGCCGTATCATCATCATCGCCAACTGCGTGCCGAGAGAGAGCTCGGAGTCACCCTCACTTTCTTATTATTGGTACTAGGCTAAGTTCATTATTATCATCGTTATTACTAGGCTAAGTTCATTATTATTCTTGTTAATATTAGATTAAGTTCATCTTTTCCCCCTTGTAAATAGTAATAACTTCTCATTATAAACTTATAAAACTAAACTAAGCGATAAATAATTAATTATTAGTAGTGGAGAAGCAAACCCCAGAAACGAACTAGGTGGCAACCCCTGAACATTACGTTAGTCAAGACGCGACCCACGCAGAGACCCCCTGAAGTTACTATCGCACCACCTGTGATCGATCGGCCACTCGATAAGCGACCCGGCCGATCGATAAGCGCGACGCGTCGCTGAAGTGCGAGCACTAAGTTTTTCACTCATCCTCTTCCGTTTCGAGAACTCGCCGAGACCAGACGTGTGCTCGACCGCCGCATCCTTGTCACCGCGCACGTGCCCATACAAAACGAGAAGAGACCTCAACCCGAAAGCCCATCCGTGTTCCGTCGCAACGGAACCCCGCCAGATCGCTTACCGCGACACGCGCCTGATCGCCGAACGTCGGCACCGCGAGTGTTTTTGCCACGCGTGTTCTCCCCTCCTCCGCGCGCCAGATCGCGACAACCGCGTCGCCAGGAGTCACGTAAGCACTTTACCCCCTTCTTCCCCGATTTGTAAGGGCAGCAGCAAGCCCGACAGCCAACAGAATTCGCATAATAAACCAACCAAAAGCCCAAAGTGAAACCTCGTTGTTATTCTTTCGTAGTTTGTGGTATCCTTGCTCCCCACCCTTTTCCTCCACCTCGACCGAGACCGACGCTTGTGTCTGGTTTCCCACTCACAGGACGAAGCTTCGGCCGAGAGTTCCCCTCTTCCCCTCCCCCTTGCATGCCCCACCTAAAGTAGATCTTGTAGACTCCGAGCCCATCCGGAGTAGTAGATTATACGCAGACTCCGAGTCCATCCGGAGTAGTAGACTTTTGTAGACTCCGAGCCCATCCGGAGTAGTAGACTTTACGTAGCCTCCGAGTCCATCCGGAGTAATAGTGTTTCCGTAGACTCCGAGTCCATCCGGAGTAGTAGCCCCGCTTTCCCCCCTCAGCCCCGATTCCGCTACCGTGAACCGCTGCGGCGACCCACATACATCCTCGGCCTACAACGCCACCTATTGGTCCGAGTTCCCCTCACGACCAACGCGCGTTTTCGGCCTACAACGCCACCTGTTGGTCCGAGTCCCCCTCACGACCAACACGCGCTTTCGGCCTACAACGCCACCTAGCGGCGCGAGTTGTGAACTCACGATCGGCGTGACACCCGTCAGAGGGCGCTATTCTCCGAGTTTTTGGACGATCACCGTTCCCACCCCAACCGAATCTCACCTCTACGGTGTGATCGGCCCTGACCGGCAGACGGCGCTACTCGCGTTCACCCACCAGGGGGCGCCAGCGGACATTTCTCTGAATTTTGCCAGCCTCAAGCCTCATTCCAAGCCTCATCTGTTCGCCCGACAGGTGGTGCTGTTGACCCACCTTTTCACGGTCGGCTATACGGATGAGACAGTACAGTGGCTTTTGGCAGTAAACCACGTGGTCCTACGCCCGGATACGCAGCCGGCGATCTCTTTCTCTCGTTTCTACGTATGGTGCGCCTCGTTCCTCGGTATTCTGCCACCCCCATACTATTCCTACTACAGGTCCCATCCCTCTATATAAATTTTCTTGTATAGGTTCCTTGGCCCCGACTAAGATTTTATCCCGGCCAGAGAACTACGTGACAAGTGGCGCCCGAGCAGGGACCGTAGGGAGAAAATACCAGGAAAAATACCACCTGTATGGGGAGTGTGTAACCCCGGAACGAGTGACATAACCTAAAACTAGAAAAAAAAAAAAAAAAAAATTAGAGAAACGCATACAAAGTGCCCGCGACCGTGAACACATTGGCATCGAACCCGTGCGCGCGCCCATTACTAAGCCCATGAGCTTACTCGCGAACTCGAACAGTTACGCGACCGAGTGACAGTGAAAAGAAAACCCATAGACTCCAACCAAGAGCCCCAGTGGCCCAACGATATCCTGGAAAACGAGCAGAGAATACCCGGAGACAACACCGAAGAACTCACTGAAGCTATGGATCCCGACCAAAAACACACCGGTGAGTTCGTTCCACGTACAATTAAGAATCCTGGGGTCTCCACGCGGTGGATTTATTCCCGCCTGAAGACAGAATTGCAAGCGTTCGCCGAAGAGTTTGGGTTCTCCCCTGAGGGAGTCGTCGACGATCTACGGCGAAATTTTGTCGCCCTCATCAAGGAGTCCGAGCAACCACAGGAGGTGTGGACTCGACTCGCCGACCTTGAACGGCGGTATACCACTCGGGGTCCGAGCCCTGTGCCTCCTGGAGAAGAGAGGCCGGGACCCAGTGGTCTGTCGACGAGTCAAAACGCAGGATCGAATGCCGGAGTCTCTCCTGCGGGGCGGCCGCGTTCCACTCCCAGTTTTATTACTACCCCCCAGAGCTTCACTATGACGGCCCCGAGCTTCACTGTTCCTGCCCCGAGTTTTGCGATCACCGCCCCTTCTTCTTCGACTATTCCCCGGGAAATGTACCCTGAGCCGAGCCACGACCGGCACCGTCGGGACTTCGTTTGCGTTCCGGAGCGAATCCGGAAATGGGGGCTTCAGTTCGATGGGTACTCAGACCCATTAGCATTCATTGAGCAGGTCGAAGGCCGAGCTTTGTCCTACGGGATTGACCTAGGACTTCTCCCTCGGGCTATGGCGGAACTGCTGACGAGCAGAGCCGATAAGTGGTTCCAGACGAGTCGCCTCCAAGGGGCCGACTGGACCACCTTCCGACGAGAATTTCTGGAGTTCTTCCTTCCCCCCAGGTACCTCCAACGCTTAGATGACCGAATTCGGAGTCGCGAGCAATTGGAGGGGGAAACCTTCAAAGATTTCATGCTAGACCTTCGCGTCCTCATGCGCCACGCAGGCTACGATGAAACCCAAGAGCTGAATCGGCTCTACGAAAACGTCGCGCCGGAGTATCAAATGTATATCCGGCGTAGCGAGTTTCAAACCATCGGGGAACTAGCCCAATTAGCCACCGAGTTCGAGGCGGTCCAAAAGCGGAGCCGCGAGCGACAACACGGCAACCCTATCGCCATGAATACCCCTGTCCGCAATCCGCCTTACCCCACGTCAGATCCGCCCTCCGTCTCCGATGAGACCCAGTCAGGGAAACATATCGCACACACAACCTGAGCCCCGAGCACCCGTGCCCGCCAGGGTTAATCGGGTGACAGCATCTGATCGGCGAATTGATGTTCGAGATGCATGCCGCAACTGCGGGGAGCCAGGACACTTCAGCCGTGATTGTCGGAACGTCCGACAATATTTCTGTTGGGATTGCGGACGTCGAGACGTCCGAACCGTCGAGTGCTGCCGACGGCAGTCACAGGGAAACGGGGTGGGTCCCCTCGACCGGCGGAGTCCGTCGGGACCCAATCCCGGGAGTCACCAGTAACCGCACCGCTTAGGATAGAGAGAGGGAGGATCGCTGCTGAGGTCGACATTGGCGGACACGTGCGTCTAGCCACCATTGACACAGGGGCGTCGCGAAGTTTCATCAGCCAGGATGTCGCCGAAGTAGTGGGGCAACCCCACCAGTTCAGGGAAATCCGCACACAGATCAACCCCCCCGACACATCCCGGGTTGAAGTGTCAAGGTTGCTTGTGGCTGATGTGACTCTCGCACGGAAATCAATTCAGGTTCCCCTACTCGTGATGCCCGCGATGCTGGAGCCCCTAATCCTCGGGATGGACTTCCTGGCATCTATTGGCACCACACTCCGCTGTGGGACGGCCAGCCTCACGCTCTCTCTTCACCGACCCGAAGAACTCGACCACAACAGGCCCAATGGCCCAAGGCATACCGATCAACACAACTATCCATCGACATCAGGATCCCAGAGTCAAACACGAGTGACGCTAGGACCCGCAGGTACCCTGAGACCATTGGACCCACCACCAACCGAACCTCGGCTAGGCATAGCCAACCATGATGTAGAGCCACCCAGATCCTATGGCCCAGAGCCTCAAGGATGCGAAGATACACGAGGAGAAAACCAGACCACAGCACCAATCGAGATCAACGAGGCAGAGGGGAGCACAGACGAAAGAGAGGAGAACAAAGTAAGGCGAAAGGCGGACCACGAGCTGGAAACACACGGGCAGCACGTCGGGGAACGCACGCCAGGAACACGCGAGGAGAACTACGACAGAGAACATCGTGAGACACGCGAGGATACCGACACCGACGGGTATCAAGGGGAACAGGAAGACGAGGAACGCAACGAGAATACACCAGGAAAACACAACGAGGAAGCCCCGACACAAGAGCACCGACACCCAAACCACGAACCCCCAGAGAACGACGGCGAGACCCATCCGCACGTACAAGCGTTCCTTTGCGAGCAACTAGCTCAATTCGAGGGGATGGCCGGAGTAGCCAACATCGCCGAACACCGAATTACGATGCGGGATGATCGACCGATTAAACAACGCTACTTCCCGAAGAACCCCGCCATGCAACGGATAATCGACGAACAGGTGGATGCGTTGCTGGAGCAGGGCTGCATCGAGCCGTCGCGTAGCCCCCATAGTGCCCCCTTAGTCCTGGTGCGGAAGAAAACCGGCCAATGGCGCATGTGTGTCGACTACCGACAACTTAACGCCAAATCCATTCCGGATGCATATCCGTTACCGCGAATCAACCACATTCTAGAGCGTCTGAGAAACGCTAAATACTATCTCAACCTTGGATCTGCGCAATGGGTACTGGCAAATTCCTATGGCTATTGACAGCCGAGCATGCACCGCGTTTACTGTGCCTGGAAGAGGCCTATTTCAATGGCGGGTCATGCCATTTGGACTGCATTCGGCCCCGGCCACCTTTCAGAGAGCGCTGGATAGCGTGATCGGGCCTGACCTCGATCCCCACGCGTTTGCGTATCTCGACGACATCATCGTCATTGGAGCGAGTCTCGAGGAACACACGGAGAACCTACGCAAAGTGTTCCAACGGTTAAGGAGAGCCAACCTGCGGATCAATCAGGAAAAGTGCTCGTTCTTCAAGAGGAAGATAGCCTATCTGGGGCACGTGATCAGCGATCAAGGAATCCACACCGATCCAGACAAGGTAGCCGCAGTGCGCAATTTGAGCCCTCCCACGAGCTTACGGGAGCTGAGGAGATGCCTCGGGATGGCCTCGTGGTACAGGCGATTCGTGCCAAACTTCGCTTCGGTGGTGCAACCCATGACGAACCTACTGAGGAAGAATCAGAGGTGGAAGTGGGAAGCAGAGCAGCAGGAGACATTCGACCTACTGAAGACCCTGCTAACAGACGCGCCAGTGTTAGCATAGTCCGGACTTTTCGGTCAAGATGACCTTACAAACGGACGCCAGTAACTATGGGCTCGGGGGAGTCCTAACCCAGGAAATCGATGGCCAGGAGCGAGTTATTGCCTACGTCAGCCGGAAGCTTGACGCCGCCGAGCTGAACTATTCACCCACAGAGAAGGAGTGTTTAGCAATTGTCTGGGGAATCCGGAAGCTAAGATGCTATCTTGAAGGGTACAGGTTCGATGTCATCACCGATCATCTGGCACTTAAATGGCTCGACCAGATAGAAAACCCCACCGGAAGGATTGCCAGATGGGCGTTGGAGCTCCAGCAATACCAATACGATGTACATTACCGACGCGGGAAGTACAATGTGGTTGCCGACGCTCTATCGCGACAACCACTGGAACATCTGCAAATACTCGCCCAAGGAGAACACCAATGTAAGTGGCTTCAAAGGAAGACGAAGGACGTCCGGGAGAACCCACAGAAGTTCCCGGATTACATCATCGAGAACGGAGAGCTGTACCGGCATCTCGGCCACCGCCCAGACGACCAGGATTACATCCCATGGAAGCTCTGTGTCGCCGCGGAACATCGAGCACGAATCCTGCAGGAGTGCCACGACGCACCAACAGCTGGACATCTGGGGATACGCAAGACAATCATCAGGATCTCCCAGAAGTACTACTGGCCAGGGATGTTCCGAGACGTACGCCGGTACGTGCGACAATGTGTCCCCTGCCAGAAGTTCAAGTCGGAACAACGACAGCAAGCCGGGAAAATGCTGACCAGACAGGTGAACGAGCCCTTCGGGATACTGTGTGCAGACTTCGTCGGACCATTACCCCGTTCGAAAGAGGGGAACACCATGCTCCTTGTGTTCTTCGACCTCTTTACCAAATGGGTCGAGCTGGTACCTCTGCGAAAGGCAACGACGGCCACCCTCATACGAGCCTTCCGTGAGCGCATCATCAGCCGCTTCGGAGCTCCGAAGAAGATGGTGTGCGATAACGGGACGCAGTTTACCAGTAAGGCATTCAAGGACTATCTTCAGGAGACGGGAGTCGAGCTGCAGTTCACCGCACCCTATTGCCCAAGAGAGAACCCGACCGAACGTGCCAACCGCACAGTAGAAACCATGATCGCTCAATACGTGGAACATGGGCAGAACACGTGGGACAGTCTGCTGCCTGAGCTATCACTGGCAATCAACACGAGCGTCTCAGAGTCGACAGGGTTTAGTCCAGCATTTCTACTCCAAGCCCGCGAGCCACGACTACCCGGATCATGGTACGACAGTGTGACCCCTGGAACAGCCTCCTCGCCGCAGACTCCTTCAGAGAGGGCAAATCGCTTGAAAGAAGTGTTCCAAATAGTGCAGAACAACCTGCAGAGAGCCAGCCGGGAGCAGGGTAGGCACTACAACATGCGCCGCCGTACTTGGAAGCCAGCCATGGGATCGCTCGTCTTGGTGCGACAACATCACCTCTCCAAAGCAGCAGAGGGATTCGCAGCGAAGCTTGCCCCAAAATTCGACGGGCCCTATAAAGTGGTCGCTTTTCCTTCGCCCAACGTCGTCCGAATCCGCCTGCCAGGCCAGCGGAAGGGACGACTTGCCAATATTGGAGACTTAAAAGCGTTTCATTCTTCTTTCACAGGTGATCCCGAAGACGAAGACAGCGATTGTGCCGAAGATGGCGCCGGAGACCAACCCGGGCCGTCTCACCGAGGTCAACCGACCCCTGCTATCAGCGAGGGGTGATTATAAGTACCCCTAACCTACTCTGTGCCCCAATATCCCTAAGAACCCTTGTTAAGCTTAAGGATACTCACAAATTAGGGATTTATCGCTGCTGCCCGTTAGGTCTCATTTCATAGGGCCCCTCAGATTAAGCTAGTGTAGTTGTATCTTCCACAGATCCGGAGCCATGGAGACGATCGAGCTGTCTTCGAGTGACAGCGAGGGAGAGCCCGGACCCAGCAGCAGGGTCACCAGCCAGCCGACGACCTCTCGGGACCCCCGGCTACGCCCAGGATCGGCGTACGCTGGGAGGTCCACTCGGTCCGACCCGACGGGTATGAGCCAGCCGGGAGGCTCCGGTCGAGAGCCCTCACCCTCACCGGAAACCTCCAGCGCTCGGACAAGACCCCGCCGGGCCACGTCGAGCGGCGCACCACCACATCGCCGAGATGATGGCCGTCACGCTCCACCTCCAACCCGTGGCACATCGCCGCACTATTCCGACGAGTACGGGCGTCGCGTCCACGACGGTCCCACCACCGGAGCCGAGAGCCGTCCGTACACCCAGTACTTCGCGGACGCATTCCCCGAACGCCAGGAATACGCCCCGCGTCCGGGCCGCCCGAGTCCATCCGGGTCGCCCGACAAAGAGGTGTACAACCCCTGTGAGCGGGAGGCGGACTACCGATCGAGTTCGGAGGAACGGGAGACCGTAGGAAGCGAACAAGAGTTCGTCAGTGACGATCCGGACGACGAGGACGAGCCGCCGGCCGCCTACGTCGAGGACATCACTGATGACGAGGACGAGCCGCCGGCCGCCTACGTCGAGGACGTCACTGATGACGAGGACGATCCCCGGCCTACATACTCCGAGAGCTCGGATGACCGGCAGGAAGACGAGGAAGATGACAGCGTCCCACCCGAGGGAGCGCAGCACATTCTACACACCGGAGAAGACAGGTTCTGGTACCAGCGAGGGTCGTGGGCGTACTTGATCCATACCACGTACGAGACCATGCAGGTCGAAGTCCCGTGGCGGCCTTCAGAGAGCCCGTATGTAACCTTCCCAGAGTCCCCGGAACATCTCTCCATACTTGGCGTCGACGACAGGGCCGTACCCTCGTTCGCCAACTCAGGCAACGACGGCGAAATACCAGGGAACCCGGGCCCGACGACGTCGAAGCCTGCGACATCGATGCGAGACGACGCCCTACCGCAGGACATCGTAATGCGGGACGCTAAGCCCAGCACCATGGACCCCCCCAATCGTCCACACCACCCCACGGGCAAGGCGATGGAATGGGAGTCGGAGCCTAGCGACGACGAAGAGGACACGGGCCAGCGATTCCGCCGCCGGGATCCGGTCCTGACTCCGGTCCCCAGCCAGCCGTTGCCCCTACATGCACCACCCGCAGCCATGCTCACCCGATCGCCAGAGGCTACCACCTCGCGCGCCGTCCGTGCACCACCCGCAGCCGTGGCCAACCGATCGCCCGAGGATGCCATCCCGAGCGCCGTCCTCGAACCCACCGCAGCCACCACACCCCCTGCGATGACCCCGAGGTCCAGCCCCCTCAGTGCCGCCCTAGGCATGTCACCCGGGACCATCGGGCAACTGTTGGACCAGATCCCAGCTGGGGTCGAAGAATTGATTTGGGCTGCTCCAGAACGCTGGAACCCCGACGGCCTCGTCAGCCCGCCACAGGACGCCACTGACGGACGAGAGAGGAGTCCCGTGCACGCCAGCCAGGACCCGCCGGAAGGCGAGCGATATCCGCTTCCGGACGGGTGGGAGCACAACTTACCAGACCGCCGTGTGCCTGCCGTGGTGTGGCGGACCATCTCCGCCAGACTCGCCGCCGCCCAGTACGCCCGCCAACGCCTACGAGTAAGGACTGAGGATGGGTCGTACCAGATCACCCTCCGGCCCAGCGGACGGGGAACAGTCTCTTTTGTTCCCCGAAGTAGGGAGGGGATGTAACGCCCCAAATCTGGGGAGCACCATTTCATCCTCATCGCCAACTGCGAGCCGTATCATCATCATCGCCAACTGCGTGCCGAGAGAGAGCTCGGAGTCACCCTCACTTTCTTATTATTGGTACTAGGCTAAGTTCATTATTATCATCGTTATTACTAGGCTAAGTTCATTATTATTCTTGTTAATATTAGATTAAGTTCATCTTTTCCCCCTTGTAAATAGTAATAACTTCTCATTATAAACTTATAAAACTAAACTAAGCGATAAATAATTAATTATTAGTAGTGGAGAAGCAAACCCCAGAAACAAACTAGGTGGCAACCCCTGAACATTACGTTAGTCAAGACGCGACCCACGCAGAGACCGCCTGAAGTTACTATCGCACCACCTGTGATCGATCGGCCACTCGATAAGCGACCCGGCCGATCGATAAGCGCGACGCGTCGCTGAAGTGCGAGCACTAAGTTTTTCACTCATCCTCTTCCGTTTCGAGAACTCGCCGAGACCAGACGTGTGCTCGACCGCCGCATCCTTGTCACCGCGCACGTGCCCATACAAAACGAGAAGAGACCTCAACCCGAAAGCCCATCCGTGTTCCGTCGCAACGGAACCCCGCCAGATCGCTTACCGCGACACGCGCCTGATCGCCGAACGTCGGCACCGCGAGTGTTTTTGCCACGCGTGTTCTCCCCTCCTCCGCGCGCCAGATCGCGACAACCGCGTCGCCAGGAGTCACGTAAGCACTTTTCCCCCCTCTTCCCCGATTTGTAAGGGCAGCAGCAAGCCCGACAGCCAACAGAATTCGCATAATAAACCAACCAAAAGCCCAAAGTGAAACCTCGTTGTTATTCTTTCGTAGTTTGTGGTATCCTTGCTCCCCACCCTTTTCCTCCACCTCGACCGAGACCGACGCTTGTGTCTGGTTTCCCACTCACAGGACGAAGCTTCGGCCGAGAGTTCCCCTCTTCCCCTCCCCCTTGCATGCCCCACCTAAAGTAGATCTTGTAGACTCCGAGTCCATCCGGAGTAGTAGATTATACGCAGACTCCGAGTCCATCCGGAGTAGTAGACTTTTGTAGACTCCGACCCCATCCGGAGTAGTAGACTTTACGTAGCCTCCGAGTCAATCCGGAGTAATAGTGTTTCCGTAGACTCCGAGTCCATCCGGAGTAGTAGCCCCGCCTTCCCCCCTCAGCCCCGATTCCGCTACCGTAAACCGCTGCGGCGACCCACATACATCCTCGGCCTACAACGCCACCTATTGGTCCGAGTTCCCCTCACGACCAACGCGCGTTTTCGGCCTACAACGCCACCTGTTGGTCCGAGTCCCCCTCACGACCAACACGCGCTTTCGGCCTACAACGCCACCTAGCGGCGTGAGTTGTGAACTCACGATCGGCGTGACACCCGTCAGAGGGCGCTATTCTCCGAGTTTTTGGACGATCACCGTTCCCACCCCAACCAAATCTCACCTCTACGGTGTGATCGGCCCTGACCGGCAGACGGCGCTACTCGCGTTCACCCACCAGGGGGCGCCAGCGGACATTTCTCTGAATTTTGCCAGCCTCAAGCCTCATTCCAAGCCTCATCTGTTCGCCCGACAGGTGGTGCTGTTGACCCACCTTTTCACGGTCGGCTATACGGATGAGACAGTACAGTGGCTTTTGGCAGTAAACCACGTGGTCCTACGCCCGGATACGCAGCCGGCGATCTCTTTCTCTCGTTTCTACGTATGGTGCGCCTCGTTCCTCGGTATTCTGCCACCCCCATACTATTCCTACTACAGGTCCCATCCCTCTATATAAATTTTCTTGTATAGGTTCCTTGGCCCCGACTGAGATTTTATCCCGGCCAGAGAACTACGTGACAACATGATGAATATAAAGAAATTTGGGTTTAGCGTTGATCTAGATTGGCATTATTTAATCCGCGGGAAATTTGGTCGAGAAGATTCCTAGCAAAACAAAGGTACTCCCTGCTGCCACTGCTGATCGATGAAAAGTCAGGGCCGCTCCAGAAGGCACTGCCGTTCGCTGGGCAAATGGGGTGCTCCCCAAGGCAAATCCGCAGGCTTGTCGAACGCTGTGCTCCCCAAGGAAAATCCAGACCTCCGACTAACGGAGGTTTTCCTGTGCGCCACCTGGAGTGGCGGCGGGTGCGGGTGCTCCTCAGGGCAACTCCGAACCACCGGCCAATGTTGGTGCTCCTCTGCACAGATCGGTATTGCCGGCCGATGTGGGTGCTCCCCCAGACAACGGACGCAAATAAAGTGGGCACCTAGCGAATGAAAGCGATCGATGTAAAAAGAAAACCCTCGAACGCTGATAAATTCTCTACCAACCTTGTAACTCCACTCGCACAGGTTTGCCGTAGCGGCCGTGGTGGCCGAGGCGACCGTATCGGGAAAGTGGAGTTTTTTTTTCAGCCTTCCTAAAAGCCAAAATCAATTAGCACTCGCATATAATTTGCGCAACAAAGAAAAACTCACTTTTCGGAATAAATTGTTGTATAAAAAAATCACTTTTCGATTTTGGATCCGCGTGCTTTTATTTAACCGCACTTTGAACAATTGGTAGAAGAAATTTTTTTACGTCTGTCTGCCACGCCGGTTCAATAGAAAAGAAAGCTCGAAACTCATGCGGCGTTGGCTTCGACCATTGCCGGAAATTTCCACCAGCTGAGAAATCCGCCATCTCGGCTTATAGCAAGCTTTTTCAACCAAGCCCGACCTGGCATCACTCCCAAAGGTATCAATTAGTATTTTTGTTTTTAGTTAAACACTAATTACTGATACTAAATAGGGGTTACATCTGGCCAGTCTTAACTGGGTTTTACTACCAATTTTGAAGCATGCTTCTAGGCAGAACATAACTAAAACGTTCTTCAGGCGCCGCTA
Organism: Drosophila kikkawai; assembly: GCF_030179895.1. NCBI lineage: Eukaryota > Metazoa > Arthropoda > Insecta > Diptera > Drosophilidae > Drosophila > Drosophila kikkawai. The sequence goes on from NW_027222559.1 coordinate 28,979, forward strand.
CAAAGCCCCCCCGGAAAATCTGGCTAGGGTCTACTGTACCCTAGACTGATACCGACTGAAGACACGTTATTGTCGAATATCTTTTTGCATGATAAGTACCTATAATTCGACCCTGCAAATCTTCTAATTCGTAATAGGAGTTTCCTAATTTCCTACGAACTCTCGCTTTCACAAAGGAAGGACCGAATTTGGCGTTGTAACCAGTTTGAAAGCAGCTTTGTTTAAAATTTCGACGAAAGATCTCTTGTCCTTCTTCGAAAGAAACAACTCTTGACCGAAGATTATATCGCTTCTCGTTAATATCGTGCTTCTCCTGCATTAACTTGCAAGCTTTATCTCGAACTATTTCAAACGAATCCTGGCGATTGAATTTCAGCGAACGATCATCTAGTAAATTTAGCTTCCTCAACAAAGAGTAAGTACTACCGGACGTAATCATGTGTTGTCCGAAAACCATGTAGTATGGAGATGTTCCCAAACTCCCATGAACAGATGATCTTAACGCGCAACATATTCTGCTGAGATACTCGTCCCAGTCCTTTTGGTCTGGTCGAAGATAAGCTCTAATTGCTGATATTACAGAGCGGTTAACACGCTCGGACGCATTAGCCTGAGGCGAATGAACGGCCGTCAGCGTATGCGTAATGCTGTATTGCTGCATTAGCTTCTGAAATGCGTGAGAGCGAAATTGTGAGCCGTTGTCGGACACCACCGTTTCAGGAGTCCCATATGCCATAAACAACTCCCCTTCTAGATATTTTATCACTGCACTTGTATCTACCTTCTTTACGGGTTTGAGAAAGACATATTTGGAAAAATGGTCAAGCACGATAAATATACCGATGTTACCACTCCTAGATCTGGGATAAGGTCCAAGGAAATCTATGAACAACCTTTGGAAAAATCGCTGACTTTCCGGCGCTTTTCCTAATGGCGGTCGCAGTACACAATTCGGAGCTTTAGTGGTTTTACACACTTCACAGGCATTTATATAAGCCTTCACATCAGGAACGAGGCCAGGCCAAAAATAGTAACGCCTTACTCGCTCAATCGTTTTGTGCATGCCGCCGTGAGATGATAAAGGACCATCGTGAGCTCGCGAGAGGACTTCTGGAACAAGTTCTTTAGGTATCCAGAGCTTCCACGCATACTCATCATGAACTTGCTCTCCCGTCAAATGTTCGGCTTTCCGATAAACATAACCGCTTTCAGACTTAAGATCAGGGAAATTCTCTTAGTTTGCTTTCACCTTTTCTACCAGAGAAACATACTCAGCTGATTGGAAATGCTTTGAGTCCATGTCCACTAAAAATCCTTCGCGTAAGTCTATCGCGGCTACTACGTCTTCGTTAACACGGGAAAGTGAGTCGGGAACAATATTTAGCGAACCCTTTCGATGTTCAATTGTGAAATCGTATCTCTGTAAAGCTAAAGCCCATCGAGCTAGCCTCGAATTTAGGTCGTGATTGGACATTAGCCACTTTAATGAGGCATGATCGGTTACGATTTTAAATTTATGCCCCTCCACATACGCCCTAAAATTCTTGAGAGCTGCTACCGCCGCTAGGCATTCTTGCTCGGTAACAGTATAATTACGCTGAGCTTTGTTCAGCTTCTTTGAAAAGAAGGCAATAGGCCGTTCGTCTCCATCTTCAGACACCTGTACTAGAACTGCGCCTATCCCGGTTTTGCTAGCGTCACAATGTATCGCAAAAGGCTTTGCAAAATCGGGGCTGCATAAGACTGGAGCCTTGCTGAGAGAAAGTTTTAAGACTTCGAAAGCTTTTATGGCTTCGTCCGTTAAACTAAACCTTCGTTTGGTGGTCATTAAGTCTGTTAAAGGAGCTGAGAGTGAAGCAAAATTAGGAACAAACTTGCGATACCACCCACACAAACCCATAAAACTTTTTTTTTTTTTTTTTCCCGCGGGGGCCCGCTTCCACCTCCCGCCCAACCGACCGAGGGGCGCAGCCGTGTGACGTATGGCACGAATCGCGAACTAGATAGACGCGGTGAATTAAGGAAGATAAGAACGAGGAAACGTTACAAGAGAACAAAAATTAATAAGGGTAACAAAAATATATAATATAATAAAAATATAATATAATAAAAATAGTAATAATTAAGTAAAAACGCATGCAAAATAAATATAAAAAATATAAAATAATGTAACTAAATAATAACTACGATAAATAAATAAATAAATAAATAAAAACACATGCAAAGTAAATATAAAACAAGAAAGGAAGCTAACTTCGGCACGCCGAAGTTTGTATACCCTTGCAGATTGGTTTCGATGTTTATATTATAGATTTAAATGCTGAAAACACTCACAAAACAGAGTTTCAATACATTCTACCTATACTTATTATGTTTACAGTTTGACAGTTACAGTTTTACATTCCCAGCGTTACATATTTTATACATTTACCGATCGCTTCTATGGCAGCTATATGATATTGTTGTCTGATTTTTATGAAATTTATACAAAAATTCTAGAATAATAAAAAAAGCTTATATCTCAGAGTAGATAAAAATACGTTGAAAAACAACGAAGTTATAATTTTTTCCTATTAATTTCCCGATCGTTCCTATGGCAGCTATATCATATAGTCATCCGATTTTCATTAAATTTTTACCAAAATTCAAAAAGAATATTAAAAGGCCATATCTAAAAAATTGTGTAAAAATGTTGATAAACAGCAAAGTTATAATTTTTTTCTAAAAATTTATCGAACATTTGTATGGCAGCTATATGATATAGCCGTCCGATCCGGCCCGTTCCGACATATATAGCAGTGAGAGTATATAGAAGACTATATGCAAAGTTTCAATCAGATAGCTTTAAAACTGAGGGACTAGTTTGCGTAGAAACGGACAGACGGACGGACGGACAGACGGACAGACGGACAGACGGACATGGCTAGATCGGCTCGGCTGTTGATGCTGATCAAGAATATATATACTTTATAGGGTCGGAAACGTCTCCTTCACTGCGTTGCAAACTTCTGACTGAAATTATAATACCCTGCAAGGGTATAAAAAATATAATATAATGTAACTAAATAACAAGAAAGGAAGCTAACTTCGGCACGCCGAAGTTTGTATACCCTTGCAGATATTATTTCATTACATTTTACCTATATTATTATGTTTACAGTTTGACAGTTACAGTTTTGCATTCCCAGCTTTACATTTTCTCTACATCTACCGATCGGTTTATATGGCAGCTATATGATATAGTTGTCCGATTTTTATGAAATTTATACCAAAATTCTAGAATAATAAAACAAGCTTATATCCCGGAGTAGATGAAAAAACGTTGAAAAACAACGAAGTTATAGTATTTTTCCTATTAATTTCCCGATCGTTCCTATGGCAGCTATATGATATAGTCGTCCGATTTTCATAAAATTTTTACCAAAATTCTGTAATAATATAAAATGGCTATATCTCAAAAATGATGCAAAAATGTTGAAAAACAGCCAAGTTATAATTTTTTTTCTAAAAATTTATTGAACATTTGTATGGCAGCTATATGATAGAGTCGTCCTATCCGGCCCATTCCGACATATATAGCAGTGAGAGTATATAGAAGACTATATGCAAAGTTTCATTCAGATAGCTTTAAAACTGAGGGACTAGTTTGCGTAGAAACGGACAGACGGACGGACGGACGGACGGACGGACGGACGGACGGACAGACGGACAGACGGACAGACGGACAGACGGACATGGCTAGATCGACTCGGCTGTTGATGCTGATCAAGAATATATATACTTTATAGGGTCGGAAAGGTCTCCTTCACTGCGTTGCAAACTTCTGACTGAAATTATAATACCCTGCAAGGGTATAATAACTACGATAAATAAATAAGAACGCATGCAACATTAGACTACGGTGATACACTACGAGCTAACTCTACAAGTATTAAAGTTTTTAGTACAGAAGGGCTATCGCTACGAATTATAATGTCAGAGAGGCGGTTGTAATCCGTACATAAAACCCTAAAGGGTTCATGCACTTCAAACTCCCGCCTACAGTGATTTACTACTAAAGGGATAAGGGTTCTAGATGTTAGTCGGGGAACGTGGAAATTGAGCTGCCCTAAGAGAAAGGGGCTCTCAACATCACCGTTTATTAGGTTATGGAAGAATACGACACCAAGCATCGTTCTACGGTTAGCTAGGGAGGGTAAGTTAATTAATAGGAGTCTACTTGAATACGACGGTAGCCTCTCATCAGCATCCCAAGGTAGGCCACGGAGGGCGAAAAGTAAAAAGTTCTTTTGTACAGATTCAATACGGTTAATATGGATTCCGAATTGAGGACTCCAGACGCATGAACCATACTCCAATATAGGGCGAACTAACGAAGTAAAAAGGGTCTTCGTTATATAAGGGGACTCGAATTCCTTCGACCACCTCTTAATAAAACCGAGCATGCCTTTGGCTTTATTAACCATGCACGAAATATGTTCAGAGAACGAAAGTTTAGGGTCTAAGCGAACGCCTAAATCATCAACAAGAGATATTCTTTCAAGAGCGCAATCATTTAGCGTATAAGTGGCAAACTGGGGAGTGACACGTGAAAATGTCATCAGCTTGCATTTAGAGTTATTGAGATGTAATAAATTAGCACGACACCATGCTTGAAAGTTATTAAGATCCGATTGCAGGTCTGACTGGCAAGAGCTGTCCTTATACTGCAAGCATAGCTTAACGTCATCAGCGTACATAAGTACTCTAGAATTCGTTAGAACCAGCGGGAGGTCATTGATAAACAATGTAAATAGCAGCGGGCCGAGGTGGCTACCCTGTGGGACGCCAGAAGTGACTCTGAGGAATTTGGATAGAGCATTTTTAAACAGAACCTTTTGAGTTCTGTTACTCAAATAGCTCAAAATCCATTTAAGAAGATCGACAGGAAACCCGATTAAGTCAAGCTTCCTTACAAGAAGAGAGTGATTAACCGAGTCAAAAGCTTTACTGAAGTCTGTGTAAATCACGTCGGTTTGAAAGTTACGTTGGAAACCTCTAATAACGAAAGAGGTGAGTTCCAGGAGATTTGTAGTGGTCGATCTTCGCCTCATAAAACCATGCTGACATGGTGAAATTACGGATCTGCATAAATGCTGCAAGTGGGGAGTAATTACATTCTCGAAAAGTTTTGGAATTGCCGACAACTTAGAGATTCCTCTATAGTTGCTGGCGTCCGATTTGCTACCTTTTTTGTGGAGAGGAATGATGAATGATTCCTTCCAAATAAGGGGAAATTCTGAGGTTTCTAAAGATAAGGTAAACAATTTCAGAAGGGGATTGCACAGAGCTCCGGCACAATACCTGAGCACGCGGCCTGGTATTCCATCGAGACCCGGTGAGTAAACTGGTTTTACACGATGAAGATCCGAACTAAGGGAGCTTTCGGTTAAAATAGGACTGAAAATTAGGTTCGACTTGGGCAAATCAAAAGAGTAAGTCTGATCTAAGCTATTCGAGCAACAATACGTAGTTTTGAAAAACTCGGCAAAGAGATCGGCGATGGCCTGATCAGAGTTTGCTGTAGCGTTCTTGAACGAAAGCGCTGAAGGATGTAAATTGGGTTTTCGCTTAGTGTTAACAAAGTTATAAAACTGTTTCGGGTCCTGCGTGAACTGAACCCTACAGCGAGTTAAATAACTTTTATAACATTGCGCGTTAAGCACGGTGAAATTCGACCGAGCACTAAGATACCTTGAATGAACAGTAGGAGATCCGGTGCGTTTATAGCGATTATAAAGCCTAGACTTAACGTTTTTTAGGCGTGTCAGCTCTTTGGTGAACCAAGGTGGTTTACTATAAACCGACGGATAGGCTAAAGGAACACACAATGCAAAGAACGAATTCATGGCACTGTAAAAAATATCCACGGCGGAAGACATGTCAGTACATCTGTAAAGTTCAGACCAATTAAATTGGGAAATCAAGGTATCTAGCCTTTGAAAATTTGCTTTACGGAAGCAGCGAACTTTAGTTGCTGAGCAACTCAAATCAGGTTTGCTCTTTACGACAGTCCCCAAATCGATGGTCACTTCGAAAGTAGGATGGTAAGGGTCTTCGGGAAGCGTCAATGGATCGACTCTTGTTAAGTTTACACCTACAGGATCAGAGACGAAACACAGATCTAGTAGGCGATTTAAAGAATTTGCGACATGGTTAACTTGGGACAACGAAATGTCAAGCAAACCATCTATGAGGTCATGCTGTGCCGCAGTTTGGAGGACATTAGACGCACCATCTGATGACCAACGAGCTCCAGGTATATTGAAGTCTCCTAGAGTTATTAGTTGGTCTCTATCTGTAAGCATGTTGGAAACAGCCTGAATTGCCGAAAGGTGTTTCCAATAAATAGGCTCTTCAGCAGATGGAGGAACGTAAGAACAAGTTATAAAGATAAAACTACCTGGAAATGATAGTTTTACACAGATAAATTCAATACCTGTGAGATCGTCAATTTGAACCAGTTCGGAAATAAGGGTGGAGTCAACGGCAATTAAAACTCCACCACCTCGCTGGGAAAGACGGTCCAATCTATAAGTTGTGTACTTACCCGGAAAAATTTCGGAGCTGAGAATCTCCGGCTTTAACCAGTGTTCATGCTGAACAAGGGGCAATATCGCCAGGGGAGCATCACTGGAGAAAATGTACCTGTCGCCATATTAGTTGTACTTCTCTTTTTTACGAGCACTCTGAAAATAAATTCCAAAGAAGACGGATCGTTTGTCCTCCTCATCATCACATTAAAACTCTGCCTGCTTTATTGGGAATCTGGAATTGTACTTGCCACGGCCCCCGACAGCTTCATTTTTAGTCCTTCGCCCGAGATATTCCAGCGCCTTTTTTGCCAAGATAAGTACGGTGCCGAAATTCCCATCATATATGTATGTACATACATGCATATATATGTAGATATACTCCTGCATCCAATTTATTTAAAACACTACCAACTTGGGCAGTAGTGTATGTATATATATGCATGTGTTTACATGGCTATATGCCCCTTTCCTATTTTCTAAATCAGCCAATATCCGAAAAGGTTTACATCCAGTTTTTTTTCCATACATAAAAAACCATACATCCACACCGATTCCGTAGTATATGTACGTACATACTTACACAATTTGCATACGCACATAGGTATGTACGAACATTGCCGATTTTTGAACATACATCACCTTTGGTTCACAAATCGGCGGCATTTAGAAGAGAGAAAATAAATAAAGATCATATTCCACCCACCACAAACATACATATGTTCATATTTTCCATCCACTGCATCCACAACAACAAAACAAAAAGATAAATAAAGTTAACCCCCTCCTCCAGCTGGCCGATCATACGTGCATATCAATACATACATATGTATATGCACATATTCATGCAAATTTGGCGGACCGGCAATTGAGACTCGGCGGCTATCGGTGTCGCTGCATCCGAACACAAAAACCAAGTGAAACAAACAAATTAAAAATCTGCGTTTTTAATAGTTTTTTTTGTTTGTTTATTTTGCGTAAATACATATGTATGTAGGTACTGGCCGCCAAGGTTGCGACACTATTACCATACGCGGCTGAGTCTGTTAATGAGCCGTTCACACTTGGGTGCATTTTTTTTTGTATTATTGGTTTTGAGTTTCAATTCGACTAATTTACAACCTAATTTTTTCGAATCGTGTACACCGTTCCGATTATTTTTGTACGCATTATCCAGCGTCCAAGCATATCTTCAAAGGCAATAAGCATACATTTTCGATTAATCCTTTGTCTTCACTTTCCAACTCCACAGTATTTTTCGACAAACATTTATTGGTCTCCGAATAATTCATTCTACATATTTTTTTCTCTGCTCTATTTCAAATCGATGAATATAATTTTTTTTTTGATTAACTCTGGTTTTCTGCGCTTATCCAGCGTCCCTGTATTGATTTAAAATCAATAACATCCTTTTCGAGTATTATTTGTTTATTTACGCTTATTCAGCGTCCCTGCACTTATTCCAAATCGATAAATATAATTTTTTCGATTAACTCTGTTTTCCTACGCTTATCCAGCGCCCCTGCACCTCTTTCAAATCGATAAATATAATTTTTTTTCGATTAACTCTGTTTTCCTACGCTTATCCAGCGCCCCTGCACCTCTTTCAAATCGATAAATATAATTTTTTCGATTAACTCTGGTTTCCTACGCGTTATCCAGCGCCCCCATATCTTTGAACCGAGTTCATCCGTGCCAACGCGTCATCCAGCGTCCCCGTATCAATTGGAATCGAGAGTATTTTTTCGATTATTTTTCTACGCGTTATGCAGCGCGCCCATATCTTTTGAACCGAGGACATCCGGGTCAAGGCGCCATCCAGCGCCCCCTTATCCTGCAAATCGATAACCATTTTGAACGCTTTATCCAGCGTCCCGGTATTGATTTAAAATCGATAACCATAAATTTTGAACGCTTCATCCAGCGTCCCCGTACTAATTAAAATCGATAACATTTTTTTTCGATTAACTGTTTTTTTGCGCTTTTGCAGCGTCTCCGAACCACGTCAAAGTCGATAGACTACCTCACACACTTACATTTTCCGGCTCCTACGAGAGCTTCATATGCCAATTGGTGACGGTGAGGAACCAAAATCCCTTTTGACCGTTTCTAAGGCAAAGGAGTCTCACAGAGTCAGGGCAAAGAGTGAATCTACTGTGCCTTCCAAAAGCGAAAATCCCTCTCGCAGCAAAGGCCCATTGACAACCGCAACTCCACTAAGATCTACGAGCACGTCGCCTGAAGTTCCACGGTCTGCACCATCCACAAAAGCCGCAAAGTCAGTCGTATCTGCCTACTTCACTAGAGCAAGTGGCAGAATGGCTCAAGCTGAGGGAGACAAGGCCTTGAGGAAATTCACGACCATAACCGATAGGGTGAGTCAGTTTGAAGCCAGAATCAATACCAATGCGGACACAAATCCGTCCATCCACACGAGTAGGGTTCGACTCGAGCAGATCAGGGCCCTCTGGGACAAGGTGGAAAAGGAATATGAGACGTGCTCCGAAGTTGTGGCCAGTCAAACCTGCAAAGACAAAATAACAGCCATGCAATCCAAGTATGACGACTGTTATACCGTTTACGAGCGGTGCGCAGCAAGCCTCAATGAGATCATTGCAGATTCACACGCACAACAGTCTGTTCAGTCCTCCAATCTGACGCCGTCTCAGGGCGGATGTCGCTTACCTCCAGTCGAGTGCGAAGTTTTCAATGGTGACTATGTTCAATGGCCCACATTTCGGGACCTTTTCTCCGCCATCTATATACGCAATCCTCGGCTTTCAGAAGTCGAAAAACTGTTCCATCTCAATGCAAAGACGAGCGGCGAGGCCAAATGCATTGTGGCCTTATCTCCGTTGACCAATGATGGTTTTGAGTCAGCGTGGATAAACTTGCAGAATCGGTTCGAGAACAAGAGGATGCTAGTCAATAGCCTATTAAAGATCTTGTTTAATTTGCCTTCTGTTGCCCAGGAATGCGGAAAATCCTTGAAGCATTTAGAGAGCACAATCCAAGGTTGTTTAACGGCCCTGCAATTAGCAAGAGTCGAGACCACGAATTGGAATTGCCTGCTTGTTTTCCTGTGCTCGTCCAAGTTGCCAAAACTAACTTTGGCTCTTTGGGAACAGTCCCTGCTTAGTAAGTCAGAGATTCCACTCTGGGCTGAATTCCAGGCCTTCTTAAAGGATCGTCATCGAACGCTTGAGGCGATTGAAGAGTTCAAGCCGAACGCGAGCGTTCAATCCAGGGCACTGAGGGCTGACAATAGCTCGCGGTCAATCCAGACCTTTGAGAACAGAGTTACGGTAAACCCGCAATCCTGTAAACTCTGCGCACAGGAGAACCATCCAATCCGAGGATGTCCTCTATTCTTACGCATGTCAGTCGCAGATCGAGAGAAACATGTAAAACAGCAGAAGTTGTGCTTAAACTGTTTCGTTGCCGTTAACACGCAAGGGGTCCTACTGAGTACGGCATTGATAGAAGTTTGCCATTTGGGCATAAAATACTCAGCACGGGCACTCATTGACTCAGGTTCCGAGGCAACCTTCATCTCAGAACGGTTGTTCAACCTGATTAAGTTGCCGTATGAGTCCATCCAGGCTCAAGTTTCGGGGGTCAACCTTTCCGTTGCCGCTCAGCCTCGTAAGAGGTGTCAACTCAACATAGGTTCTCCCGTCAAGCCCCATATCCAGATTGAAACCTGTGCATACGTGTTACCCCAGCTAGCTGGTAATCTCCCATCCTACACTATACCAGAGGATTCATTAAAGGGTCTTCCACCTCTGCAACTAGCAGATCCAGATTTCTACCGGAGCTCGCCGATTGACGTGCTTATTGGTGCCGATATCCTGCCATCAATCATTCTCAGAGGCTCCCATTCCAATATTTGTGGAACACTCCTTGGTCAAGAGACCATATTCGGGTGGACTCTTTGCGGTCCCATTGCAACGAGTCCCATAAGCAGAATCTGTTCTTTTTCAGCCCGATTAGCAGTGACCGAGTCCAAACCAGACAGCATCCTCACCAAATTTGGGGAGGTGGAGGATGTTCCAGTGAAGTTAGTAAAGGAATCCACCTCGGTTTGCGAGGAGAACTTTATCCGATCCACCAAAAGAAGTGAGGATGGAAGATGTGTTGTTTCGTTGCCCTTTAAAGAGCCGGACAATATTAAGCTGGGACATTCCAGACCCATCGCACTAGCTCAGTACCTCCGAAACGAAATGCGATTGAGTAAAATCCTTCCAGTGAAGAAGCAGTGCGACTCAGTCAGTCAAAAGTATTCAGATTTAGGTCATTTGCACCAAGTCTCTCCAAACGACTCCAGCAGTTTTCATCACGCTGTCTTTAAACCAGATAGCACCACGACGAAGGTTCGCGTCGTGTTCAACGCTTCCAATCCCTCATCAAACGGGAACAGCCTCGATGATATCCTTCATGCGGGGCCTGTACTACACTCCGATCTGACTAGTCAGATTCTAAAATGGGTTTTTTTAAACTATGTGTTTAGGGCGGACATCACCAAGATGTACCGGCAAATTCGGGCAGTCACCTTCGGCGTAAACTGTGCGCCTTCCTGGCCATCAAAGTGTTACAGCAGTTGGCTCAGGACATCCGAGGCCAATATCCTTTGGCCAGCGACATCATCTCGAACTCTACGTACATCGACGATGTGCTCGCAGTGGCTCATACTCAGCAGTCGGCGATAACTGCCTACTCCAAACGAGAGGTCGTATCTCAGATAGCCAAGCTCTTCGACCCGGGCTGGGATCAACCACTCCCCACCGACCTCGTAACCCAGTGGCAAGAGTTCGTAAAAGGGTATCCAATCCTGAGGGAAATTCGTAGTCCGACATGGGTGCGTTTCCATCCTGCAGCCAAATTGCAGTACCAGGACGCGTATGGGGCTGCCATTTTCATCCGAGTCGAAACGACTGATGGCGGTTGTACCCATCGGCTGACATCCAAAGCCAGAGTTCCTCTAGTCAGGTCCATATCCATACCCCGCCTGGAGCGGTTTTCTACCTTCGACAGCCACAACACGGGGCGTCATCCGACGACAAGCTGCGAAAATTATTCGCCTCCCAATGGACGGCCCATTGACCATAGTGACTCCTCAATAGATTAGTCCTTCCAATTGACATTTACTAGTCCTAAGTTGTGTCATCCTACGTCGTCGTTCCGACCACGTTTCTCGTTCATCCTCATCCATAACACTTCATTTCATATTTATCCATCTCTCTGTTTTAACGTAGATCCGTGTACAATGGCTCGAACGACCCACCAAAATCCTCGTCGCTCATCCGGGAGCAATATATATAGATGTCGAGTCTGCAGGAGAGTCCACGCTCTGAGGGTAGGCCAACGGTTTCTACAACTGCCGGCTGTGAAGCGGCTCCGCGCGGTACTAATAAACCAGTACTGCGCGAACAGTCTGGCAAGGAGGCTCATCACACGCTGCTGCACCTCCACACTGGGCAGCCTCGCTCTTCGCGGCCCCGACAAAGGCGCAACCCACCCTCGGATTCTCGGCCTCAGCGGCAGCCACAGGAGCGCCAGCAGGCACCTGTATCCGGATCTCGGCGGCCCGCCACGCCAATGGATATGTCTCCATCCCGCAGCCGGTCGTGCACGCCTATCCTGGCGCGCACGAGGGTTAGCATCCTCACCGGACGGTGTTCCCTTTCGTAGATCGCACGTATTCCTCTGCGAGGGGGGGAGAATGTTCATGCTGAACAAGGGGCAATATCGCCAGGGGAGCATCACTGTACTGTCGCCATATTAGTTGTACTTCTCTTTTACGAGCACTCTGAAAATAAATTCCAAAGAAGACGGATCGTTTGTCCTCCTCATCATCACATTAAAACTCTGCCTGCTCTATTGGGAATCTGGAATTGTACTTGCCACGGCCCCCGACAGCTTCAACCAGGTTTCGGTAAACACAATCACCTGGGATGCAAACGAAAAGCTATCAGAATATAATTTAGAGAGCTTGCTGCGTAAGCCTCTAGTATTCTGATAGGAAAGTAGGAGATCGTAGACTTCGTAACGTCTTTGGCAACGGAAAGTTAGTAATGGCGGCCACCTTTTCAGGGTCGGTGCGTATCCCACCATCGCCGATTATATGTCCCAGATATCGCACCCGAAGCATGCAGAAATGACTTTTGCCAATGTTGATCGTCAAACCTGCACGCCTTATCTGCAGAGCGATCTCTCTGAGAACTTCAAGATGCCTCTCAAAGCTGGCAGAAACTACCAATAAATCGTCGAGGTAAATAAACACCTCGATTCTGAGATGAGCTGGCACAACCTTGTCCATTAAACGGGACATTGTACTTGTGGCGTTGCACAGCCCAAAAGGCATAACCTTAAACTGGTAGAGCGGTCTACCAGAAACAGTGGAAGCCGTTTTGTCTCGCGATGAAACCTCTAAAGGAACCTGCCAATAGGCATCCTTAAGGTCAAGGCTGGATATGAATTCCGCCTTAGGCAAACGACTTAAAATTCCCGCTATCTGAGGAAGAGGGTATGCATCCTTTTCCGTGAAGCTGTTTACCTTCCGGCAATCTAGACAGATCCTAATTTTTCCGGGTTTCGTCACCATCACGATGGGAGAAGACCACGAACTTTCAGACTCCTCTATCACACCCAATTGTATCATTCTATCTATCTCGGCATACATGGCCTTTTCTATTGCGGGTGAGACAGGAAAGTGTCGTTGTTTTATCGGCTTGGCCGTTCCAACATCGATTGAGTGTATTATCAAGTTGGTCTTGCCGAGACCTTCTTGAGCGAAAGACGGAAAACAGTTAATGACATTCATTAACTTGGCTTTGTCAAACTCGGACAATTTATGCTGGTCAGCATTAACCTTACGGTCGGGATCAAATTCTAGTGAGGATACATTTAGGCATTTGGGAAGCAGATCATAAAGTTTCCAGAAATCTATGCCTAAGTACAAATTCTGCTTCAGTGAAGGCACTACATACATTTTTAAAGACCTTTTGATATTGTTGTATTCTACTTCCACTTTCAAATGACCAACTATCTGCTGAGATGTTCCATCAGCAGTTGTAGCGCTGCCTTTAATGGTCTTAAATTCTTTGCTGTCAATTATGTCACTGGCTAGGTTTCCACCGACACAACTAATCGATGCGCCAGAGTCTAATAATCCGTAAACGGTACGATCGAACATGCGAATCGATAAAAAGGGGCGAGGATCTTTTGGTCCTGCGGGTAGAGAATTAATATATTCCAGTCCGGCTTTACACGCCTTAACCTCTTGCCAAAATGATTTGATTCGGACGGAACTTCGCGTTTTCCGCTTTTCTAATTCTTGTTCATTGTTTATTTCCGGGATATTAATTTTTCCTAATATTGGAATTTTGCTATGAAGCAAAGGACAGTCTGGGGATGTTTGTACGTCAGGGAAAAAAATTGGTGCAACTACAGCTGCGTGCTCTATGGATCGGTCATCGTTGCTTGATTCCGAACGCCACTGAAGGCCTTCTGTTTGTATGGCGGCATCGATCCGCCCGCTCTGGAGTTTTTTGAGCATTTATTACAGCCGGGTTTGTATGTGTTGGCAGCTCCGCAACCATAGCAAAAGATTCTTCTTTCGGCTACACAGTCCTGATACCTGTGACCTTCCTTGCGGCAGTTCCAGCACAACAAGGACAAGGCTTCGATATCGCCTTCCTTATCAGATTCTGATTCTGGAGGCATCTCCTGATCTGGACTAAATTCCGAGACTTCGCGGTTGAAAGGGGACGATCTGTAATAACCCTGACAACGCTTAACATCAGACAAAAACGCTTCACGCCTGCGACAATCTCCCTCAGTTCTGAAACTGATTGAATGTCGATATTCAAGATCTCATGTCTAATTTCGGGACGAAGATTGTTTCGAAGAACCCGAATGAGCTTGTGAGGTGTCCAAGGCTGTTCTAACTGATCGATTAGACTTGTAATGGAGTCATAGAAACAATCGAAGGTTTCGTTCGGCTTTTGTTTGGTGTTCCTAATCAGCTCTTCAAGATCACCGTCATCCCTACTCTGTCGAAACTGTAGACGCAAAGCTGAACAAAATCTATCCCATCGGACTTCGCCATGCGCCTTGTGATATCTCCAGTAAAATCTTTCCC
>NW_027222559.1:43719-45000 GCF_030179895.1 Drosophila kikkawai
AAAGAACTGTGAAATTGTTGCATAATGTTAGCGTTTCAACGCGGTAAATAAAATTGTCTACTGACACTCCTACACCGGAAATTTTATTTTCCAGCCGGTCAATATATGAACTACTTTATCTGGTCGATTTAATAACTCAGATTCGGCACTTCGTAGCGACGCAGGAGAACAGGGAGCTAAAATCTCTTGCCTAGAATTCACCCCGGTTTCTTCTCTTGTGTCGATCCTATTGTAATCACTTCCGAACTGTTGAGAATTGAAAGGTTGACTTCGCTCTCTCGTAGTTCTATTAGCACCTTGATCGGACATTACCCTTAACATAGCTTCTGAAACGGACTTTTGAATGGAATCGGCCATACTTTCGGTAAGTGTAGCTAGCAATCTTCTCTCCATTGCTAGTAAAGTAATGGCATTTGCAGTAATAACACTTGAATTAGTATTACCGCTGTTAATGGTATTGGAATTGTATCCTGACGTCGAAGCTATATCATCTGATACTAGTCTGTCCGCGTTGTCTGCGGGCTGACGGTTCTTCGCTTGGCTACGAGTTTGTCGACTGTCTCCACTCTTCGGGAGTGTTGGCCTACAGGAAGCTTTGCACACCGGACATAGTGCACTTTTCTTCCAATGCTCCTCTAAGCATCGCTTATGAAATTCATGCTGACATGATGTAGTGCAAACTTCTACTATGTATACTTCGTCCTTGCATATCGGACAGACGATGTTTGCACCCCTTCCGGTTGCCCTTTCCGGAGTATGGTCTACCCCCATCATGAATAAGGACGATAATAAAATTAGTTTTTTTGCAAGTAAAATGTGTATCAACGGTAAGATAATAGTTTCTTCAAAAATATCAGCGATCCGATAATAGATTCAGTGATAAGATATAAAATGTACGCAATAGCTAAAAAAAATATATAAGCGGAACGATAATGGTTCAGAAAAAATCGAAATCTTTGAAACTAACAAAAAAATCGAAATAACGTAATCAGGAAATATTAACTGAACTCTTAGCTTGATGCTCTACGACTAAGGGTATCTATATTTTAACAAAATCTCTCAGAAATTAGGAAATAAAAGAAAAGGAAAGAAGTTACCTGCTCTATTTGGACTTGGTCAGCGGATTGTTCGAAAACATACTCGCTTGTATTCCAGCTCCAGATTAAAAAGCGTATATATCTTCTATTCATAAAGAGGGAAAACAAATTTGGTCATAACCTCTTTTGGATATGGCACAGCTCGTGAGTAATGCCAGAATATTTTCCATATAGAGAAGTATAT
>NW_027222560.1:0-18368 GCF_030179895.1 Drosophila kikkawai
TAGATAGCCCTGATATTTCAATATTTTCAGATTTATATCATAACAGTAAACTCACACAGCAGATTCCTCGGCGGACGATCGATCTCCCCCGACGTAGGCAGGCTGGAAAAAAAATCCTTATAAACGTTTAATTTTTTTGAATAAACCGCAAAAAAAACTTCTTTCAAGAGAAGAAAAACCTTAAATTTAGCTGTGCACTCAATGAATCATAACTTAATTATAATTTTTAATTAATTATTTTTTTTATCAAATTAAATTTTTCCAATATAGTTGTTTTACTTCATTATTAATTCTTTTAACTATGCTTTTAAGGCAAGTTGAGGAATTTCTCCTAGTGTAGCAAAGCGCACTTGTTATGCACGTGGGATCTATTATTTTTCTGCGAGCTGAATATTTTTTTTTTTGGAGGTTAAAAAAAAAAATTTACGGCAAAAATCTTTGCACCGCGGAAAATTCACATGATGAATATAAAGAAATTTGGGTTTAGCGTTGATCTAGATTGGCATTATTTAATCCGCGGGAAATTTGGTCGAGAAGATTCCTAGCAAAACAAAGGTACTCCCTGCTGCCACTGCTGATCGATGAAAAGTCAGGGCCGCTCCAGAAGGCACTGCCGTTCGCTGGGCAAATGGGGTGCTCCCCAAGGCAAATCCGCAGGCTTGTCGAACGCGGTGCTCCCCAAGGAAAATCCAGACCTCCGACTACGGAGGTTTTCCTGTGCGCCACCTGGAGTGGCGGCGGGTGCGGGTGCTCCTCAGGGCAACTCCGAACCACCGGCCAATGTTGGTGCTCCTCTGCACAGATCGGTATTGCCGGCCGATGTGGGTGCTCCCCCAGACAACGGACGCAAATAAAGTGGGCAGCTAGCGAATGAAAGCGATCGATGTAAAAAAGAAACCCTCGAACGCTGATAAATTCTCTACCAAACCTTGTAACTCCACTCGCACAGGTTTGCCGTAGCGGCCGTGGTGGCCGAGGCGACCGTATCGGGAAGTGGAGTTTTTTTTTTCAGCCTTCCTAAAAGCCAAAATCAATTAGCACTCGCATATAATTTGCGCAACAAAGAAAAACTCACTTTTCGGAATAAATTGTTGTATAAAAAAATCACTTTTCGATTTTGGATCCGCGTGCTTTTATTTAACCGCACTTTGAAAAATTGGCAGAAGAAATTTTTTTACGTCTGTCTGCCACGCCGGTTCAATAGAAAAGAAAGCTCGAAACTCATGCGGCGTTGGCTTCGACCATTGCCGGAAATTTCCACCAGCTGAGAAATCCGCCATCTCGGCTTATAGCAAGCTTTTTCAACCAAGCCCGACCTGGCATCACTCCCAAAGGTATCAATTAGTATTTTTGTTTTTAGTTAAACACTAATTACTGATACTAAATAGGGGTTACATCTGGCCAGTCTTAACTGGGTTTTACTACCAATTTTGAAGCATGCTTCTAGGCAGAACATAACTAAAACGTTCTTCAGGCGCCGCTACAGATAATAGTGCATATATCCACTTCAGAATTTGTAATTATATTAGTTTTTACACGGCTAATACATTTGCATACTCAATTGTACATTGTAAGCAAAAAGTTAACAACTCAGCGAATAATGCATGTATCCACGGCAGAATTTGTATTTATATTAGTTTTTACAAGGCTAATACATTTGCATACTCAATTGTAAATTTGTAAGCAAAAAGTTAACAACTCAGCTAATAATGCATATATCCACTTCAGAATTTGTAATTATATTAGTTTTTACACGGCTAATACATTTGCATACTCAATTGTAAATTTGTAAACAAAAAGTTCACAACTCAGCTAATAATGCCTGTATCCACTTCAGAATTTGTATTTATATTAGTTTTTACAAGGCTAATACGTTTGCATACTCAATTGTAAATTTGTAAACAAAAAGTTCACAACTCAGCTAATAATGCTTGTATCCACTTCAGAATTAGTATTTATATTAGTTTTTACACGGCTAATACATTTGCATACTCAATTGTAAATTTAAAAACAAAAAGTTCACAACTCAGCTAATAATGCCTGAATCCACTTTAGAATTTGTATTCACAACTCAGCTAATAATGCATGTATTAACGGCAGAATTTGTACTTATATTAGTTTTTACACGGCTTATACATTTGCATACTCAATTGTAAATTTGTAAACAAAAAGTTCACAGCTCAGCTAATAATGCATGTATCCACTTCAGAATTTGTATTTATATTAGTTTTTACAAGGCTAATACGTTTGCATACTCAATTGTAAATTTGTAAACAAAAAGTTCACAGCTCAGATAATAAGGCATGTATCCACTTCAGAATTTGTATTTATATTAGTTTTTACATGGCTAATACATTTGCATACTCAATTGTAAATTTGTAAACAAAAAGTTCACAGCTCAGCTAATAATGCATGTATCCACTTCAGAATTGTATTTATATTCGTTTTTACAGGGCTAATACATTTGCATACTCAATTGTAAATTTGTAAACAAAAAGTTCACAACTCAGCTAATAATGTGTATCCACTTCAGAATTTGTATTTATATTAGTTTTACAGGGCTAATACATTTGCATACTAAATTGTAAATTTGTAAACAAAAAGTTCACAACTCAGCTAATAATGCCTATATCCACTTCAGAATTTGTATTTATATTAGTTTTTACACGGCTAATACTGTTAAAGTATGCAAGCTGAACGTTTCATATTCGATAACCGATGATCCATTTCCATTTCTAGTATAATGAAGTCTGGTCTCTTTATTATCCTCCTCCTATGTTCACTCCTTCCCAAGCCATCAAACTGAATAAACGTATGTCGCTTAAGTTCAAGTCTGGTGTTCTCCTTTTCTAACGCGTGTGTCGCGTACGGTTTACTTTTGTATTAGGCCCTTATATTTATCCACGAACATAACCCCCAACATAGGTTATGGGCCCAGTGAAATTCGCAAATTAAATAAAGTGACTTAATACAAACATGAGTATGTACCAAATAGAAAAGTTGTGCGAGAGCAACTGGTGTGTGCAAATGAGAAGCGTTCTCGTGCACCATGCCCTTTGGAATTTCGTAAACGGGAAAAATGTAAAAGTCGAAGGCAATGCAGAACTAGCGGACGACGAAAAAGCATTGGGGTGTATTATTTTGAATGTGAAAAACATCGCAGCTCAACTATATAAAAAACGCGAAGACCTCACAAGAGGCATGGAATATTCTTCGGGATGTTTACGTCACCAACGGGCCAATACGTAAAGTTAGTCTTTACAGAGAACTACTAAACATAAAAAAGCCGGCAAATTGCAGTATGTCGCAATTTCTAAATTCGTTCGTCGAAGTGGTAGATAAACTAGCAGAAGAATAAAATTGAATTGAGTGAGGAATTAAAGTGATAATATTGTTGTCCAGTTTAAGTGCCGATTTCGAACATTTCATAGTTGCCATGGAAACGCGTGATTCTTTGCCGTCCTTTGAAGTTATAAAGGTCAAGCTTCTGGAAGAAGCCGAAAGAATAGAGCAGAAAACCGAAGAAAACGAGCAACAACAAGCCTTCTATGCAGGCGGCAACGGTGCAGCTGCAAAGAACGGACAAAAAGGTGCGAAGCAAAGTAAGAAACAATTCGACGGTAAATGTTTCAAATGCGGAAAACGCGGGCACAGAGCAGTGCAATGCAGATCGCGAAAAAGCAACGAAGACGAAAGAACGGATCAAAGTGAACACAAAATTTCGTATTCCGTTTTTTCGGCAACGCACAAAGCAACGGTATCGGAAAGCGCTTGGTGTCTGGACAGTGGGGCAACTTCTCACATGTGTAAAACAAAAAGATTTATTTGTTTCGTTTGTCGAAATCAAAGACAAAATCATGTTGGCTGCTAATAATTTTATCGAATCAACTGGCAGAGGCACAGTGATAATAAAAACTGGTGAAAGTGTGATAAAATTAAAAGATGTACTGTATGTACCATCGCTGCAGATGAATTTTATTTCTGTGGGCAAAGCTATGAGCTATGGACACTGTGTGCAGTTCAAAAAGAAAGAAGCAATAGTCAAAGACGAAAACAATGTCGTGTTGCTGCGGGCAAAATGAAAGGCGGGCTATTCATTTTTGACGATAAAAAGAATCATTCGTTGTTTCTGATGAATAAAAAATACGAAATTTGGCATAATCGGTATGGCCATCTCAATTACGGAAGCCTAAAAGAATTGGTCAACAAAAACATTGTGAACGGGTTTGATGTGAAAAACATAACGGAAATAAACTGCGAAACGTGTAATAAATGCAAAATTAGTGCGACTCCATTTCCAAAAAACTCAGTAAGCCGTGCGTCGGAAGTTTTGGAAATAATTCATACGGACATATGCGGTCCTATGAACGTGCCGTCGGTCGGTGGAGCAAGATATTTTATTACTTTTATAGACGATAAGTCGCGCAGAATTTTCGTGTATTTTCTGAAATCAAAGGACCAAGCATTCGAATCATTTAAAGCGTTTAAGAACTTGGTCGAGTGTCAAACCGGAAAGAAAATAAAATGTCTTCGCAGTGATACCGGAAGAGAGTATAAAAACAAACAGTTTGACGATTTTTTGAGCGATTGTGGTTTAAAAGACAGTTAACAGTGCCGTATACTCCGGAACAGAACGGTGTTTCCGAGAGGGCTAACAGAACCCTCGTCGAAATGGCGCGTAGCATGCTCGTGCATGCAGATGTTGGTGAATCGCTATGGGCTGAAGCAGTATCGACTGCCGCATATCTTCGAAATCGGAGCCCTACCAACGCGCTAAAAGAAGATCTTACACCAATGGAGGCATGGAGCGGCAGGAAACAACTGTGAGCCACTTACGCACGTTTGGCTCAAAGGTATTCGCACTGGATAAGAAGAATCGCCATAAATTTCAAGCTAAAGCGGACGAATATATTTTCGTTGGATACTCTTTAACGGCAAAAGCGTATAGGTTATACGACAAACATCGAAGACAAGTCATCGAGAGGCGTGACGTGAAATTCGTGGAATTTGAAAATACTGTATCTAATTTCACTAATAATGAGTCTTCGGCAGGTGTATTAGACTTCATCCCACAAGCAGATGACCAAATACAGGCGATTTCAGAAGAAGTAGCAGTCTGCGACAAACCAAATCCAGAAGAAGCAGCTGTTGATGAAGAACAAGCCCAAGAGCAAGAATCTGAAGGGGATTCATCTGAAGAAGAAGAAGCAGGAGTTCG
This sequence comes from Drosophila kikkawai, assembly GCF_030179895.1. Lineage (NCBI taxonomy): Eukaryota > Metazoa > Arthropoda > Insecta > Diptera > Drosophilidae > Drosophila > Drosophila kikkawai. The sequence continues at coordinate 5,219 of NW_027222560.1, forward strand.
TCGAGGACCGGGCAGACATAGGCTGGTACGCACTGGACAAAGAGGACGACCCCGAAAAGACTTCAACGTGCTGAGCAATATCGCCGCTAGCACCGACATAGATACACCCATTACTGTAAAACAGGCGCTTTTGAGCAAAATGTTCGAATTAAGCGCCTCATCCAAAGTACCAATCTGGTAACTCCATCTGAGGACCGTTTTGGCCAGCATATTATCCTCAACTGGCCACACTTTTGATTTCAGTCTTGCGCGGCGTGTTTTCAAGAGCAGTCGATCTTGCGTGCCATTCTTTTGTTCTCCATTCAATATATAATAAACTTATGTATATGTATTAATCCGAAAAGGCTTAAGTGTACTTATTTAATCCGGATACTCATGCACCTGCGTTGGGGGGAAAATCCCAACAGGTTATGGGCCCAGGACGCGTAGTATCGAACGCGGAAAATTAAATAAGTGCGAAAGGAGAGAAACGAGAGACGCCGTGAAAAATGGCGGGTACATACATGCGCATCGAACCGCTAAACGCGGAGAACTACGATACATGGAAGTTGCAAATGTGTGCTATACTTGTGAAGAAGATTTATGGGCATACGTGAACGGTACGAAAAAGTGTCCCACAAATGAAAGTGATCTCGCAGAATGGACCATTAAAGACGAGAAAGCTCGAGCAGATATACTTTTGTCGATAAGTACATGCGAGCTAGGTTTGCTCGAAGATTGCACTACATCGAGAGATTATTGGTTGAAATTGCAAACCACATTTCAATCAAAAGGGCCAGTGCGAAAGGCCAGCTTGTTAAAGCGTGTAGCATTGTCGCGAATGAGTGAGGGGGACGACGCCCGCCTTCACATCAACGGTTTCTTCGATGCGGTGAAGAAATTAAAAGAGATCGGAGTGACAATTGGAGATGATTTGCTCGCGATTCTCTTGCTATACAGCTTGCCCGACTCATACGAAACATTTAGGTGTGCGATCGAGACACGTGACGACTTGCCAAGTCCAGAAGTGCTCCGTGTTAAAATATTGGAGGAATCGGAGGCAAGAAAATCGAAAAGTGACCGCGAAGAACAAAGTGCTTTGTACGCGAACAAAAAGAAAACAGCTAAAGAAGGCAAGCCTCAAAAGGAGAGCAGAAAATGCTTCGTGTGCAACAAGGTAGGACATATAGCGCGAAATTGTCGAGTGAAGCCGAAAGAGAGCAGCTATAGTGCGAAAAACGAGAACCGCGAAACCAACGGAAATCGGTACAAAAAGGAGATGACAATGAACGTGAATGAACATGCATTCATAGCCGAAGGGCGAAATGATATGTGGTGCCTGGACGGCGGTTGTTCGGCACATATGAGTTCCAATAAGAATTTGTTCGGTGAAATAAGAAGCATTGAAAAAACATTGCATTTGGCCGACAGCAACACAACGAAGGTTAATGGTGTTGGTGACGTGAAGATAGACATTAAAGGAAAGAGAAATGAGAAGATCACCCTTAAAGAAGTGCTATTTGTGTCGGATCTTCGTCAGAATTTGCTTTCTGTTTCTAAAATAACTGAAAAATGTTACGAAGTGCGTTTTCGTAAGGAAGAAGCGATAATTATGAAAAATAAAAATGAAGTTTGGCTTCGAGCGAAGAAATACGGAAATATGTATTATTTGAATACCGAAAAGAATGAAGCAAACAAAGTGAACGAAGAACAAAGCGAAATAGAAACATGGCATCGCCGGTTGGGCCATCTAAATGAAAAAGACTTAAAGAGAATGGCGTTGTGTGGAAAAGTTCACGGAATGAAGCTAAAAGAAAATGACAAACTACCGCAGTGTGAAATTTGCATCAGCGAAAAGCAAACGGCAAATACGTATAAAAGTGCTACGGAAAAGAGATCGCAGAAAACTCTAGAAATTGTGCACAGTGACGTGTGTGGACCGATGCGTACACAGTCAAAAAGCGGATGCAAGTACTTTGTTACATTTATAGATGACTATTCGCGATATAGCTCGGTATATTTCTTACAGCAAAAATCGGACGTATTAAACGCGTTTAAATCGTTCAAAGCCTTAGTAGAAAATGTAACAGGTAACAAAATTAAACAATTACAGAGCGATAATGGAACCGAATTCCTGAATAAGGAATCCGACGAATTCCTGCGACAATGCGGAATTAGCAGACGTCTGTCAGCGCCACATACTCCTCAACAAAACGGCGTGGCAGAGCGGCAGAACCGCACTTTGGTAGAAATGGCCAGATGCATGATGAAGCAAGCGGGGGCTCCTCCGTCATTTTGGGCAGAAGCTATTAGCACGGCTTCCTATCTGCGTAACCGGTGCCCAACAAAGGCTCTATTTGGGGAGCTACCCTACACCTATTGGACAGGTAAAGTTCCCACGGTAATGTATTTACGTACATTTGGAACGAAGGCGTATGCATTAATAAAAGGCACGAATAAGGGAAAGTTTGAGTCACGATCTGAGGAATGCATACTGGTAGGATACGCTGCAGAATCGAAAGCGTATCGCCTTTATTCTCCTCAGAGGAGATCCATCGTGGTGAGCAATGATGTAAAGTTTATGAATACATCGGGGTTCAAGAGTAAATATGAAGAATTTTACGAGAACGAACCTGAGGGAGAATTGTCTATTCAGATGACTGATAATTTACCGGACGAACAAGTAGAACCCTCTAGCAGCAGCGAAGTAAAAGAAGAGACTCCTGTTGTGGAGAAAAGGGGCAGAGGACGCCCAAAATTGCTGAGAACCGGACAGCGTGGGAGGCCACGTAAGATGTATCAGCAAAGACAGGAAGATGAAACTCCCAACAATGATCCCGCAGAAAATGACACATCGATTGATGACGAATTTGAGGATTGCGAATTGGCATTCTTAGCAGTAACGGGGATCCTTTGACACTGGAAGAGGCGTCAAATCCAAAGAAGCAGTTCATTGGAAGCGCGCAGTGGAAGACGAGTTTATGGCCCAAGTCCTCAACAAAACTTGGGAGATAACAGAACGCCCAAACAATCGGAAAGTGATTGGAAACAAGATGGTTTTCCAAACCAAGGACGACGGCAGCATTTTGGGAAGAAAGAAAGCCCGTTTAGTTGCCAAGTGATATGCGCAGAAACCTGGAGAAGATTTCTTTGAGTCCTACTCACCTGTAGCGCGATTTACATCAGTGCGACTATTGGTTGCTCTATCAGCAGAATTTCAGATGGAAATTCACCAAATGGACGTCGTCACTGCCTACCTCAACGGTGAGCTAGAGGAGCAGGTATTCATGGATATACCTGAGGGTTTCAGCGAGTTCATGGAGCAGCTGGAATCAGACGCGAAAATCGGATCAAAGCAGGAGTTAGCATCGACAGATTTTAGAAAGGCAGCATGTTTTTGGAGAAAATCCTTAAAACAAATGAGAGATCCAGTTTGTTTACTACGAAAGGCACTCTACGGACTTCGTCAATCAGGACTTCGTTGGTATTGCAAGCTTACAGAGAAGCTTAAGGAAATCGGACTTAACCCAACTGAGCAAGATCCATGCCTGTTTGTCAAGCAAGGAGACGGAAAGTTTCTACTTGTCACCATATATGTTAATGATTTGCTTTTGGCATCAAATTATCCTAATTGGCTGCTTGAAACCAAAGCTCACTTGGGAGCATCATTCAAGATGAAGGATTTTGGACCAGTCAAAACGTTCTTGGGCATCGAGTTTAAACAGAACGCGAGACAGCAGACAGTCTTCATGAGCCAAGAGAAGTACATCGACGCTATCCTTCGAAAATACGGCATGGAAGACTGCAAGCCGGCTATCACCCCGATCGAGTCCAAATCAGCACTGAAGCGACCAGAGAACCCAGACGAGGAGGAGATGAAACGGTATCCTTATCAAAGCTTAATTGCTTCTCTTATGTTTCTTGCAGTTTCTACGCGACCAGATATCGCGTTCGCAGTGAATTTCCTGAGTCAGTTCAACTCCAACTACTCAGCCGAGCACTGGAAGGCGTCTAAGCGTATCCTACGATACTTAAAGGGTACGAAGATGCTTGGGTTACTCTTCAAGAAGACTGGAGATGACCTTTACGGCCTCGTGGATGCGGATTGGGGGTCCAACCTATCCGACCGTCGCTCTTATTCAGGGCAAGCGTTCATCCTGGCAGGCGCTTCCATATCCTGGGAGGCGCGTAAGCAGCGTACCGTGGCTTTGTCGAGTACTGAGTCAGAGTACTTGGCGATGTCGGAAGCCGTTAAGGAGGCGCTGTATTTGAAGTCTCTCCTTAACCGGATCGGATCGCCCTGTGATTCTGTCCGAATTTTCAACGACAACCAGAGCGCACACAAACTGGTGAAGGGGTTCGGCTTCCATCCTCGGACTAAACACATTGATGTCCGACACCACTTCATACAAGAGAAGAAGAAGAGTGGTGATATCACGGTGGCGTACATGCCGACTGAGAAGATGCCCGCTGGCGTCCTTATCAAAGGATTATGCAGTAGCAAGCATAATAATTGTATTCTTTCTTTGGGCATAACTAATATATAGTATAGGATTGCTACTTTGAGGGGGTGTGTTCGAATTAAGCGCCTCATCCAAAGTACCAATCTGGTAACTCCATCTGAGACCGTTTTGGCCAGCATATTATCCTCAACTGGCCACACTTTTGATTTCAGTCTTGCGCGGCGTGTTTTCAAGAGCAGTCGATCTTGCGTGCCATTCTTTTGTTCTCCATTCAATATATAATAAACTTATGTATATGTATTAATCCGAAAAGGCTCAAGTGTACTTATTTAATCCGGATACTCATGCACCTGCGTTGGGGGGAAAATCCCAACACAAACATTCGTTTGAGTGGGAGAATTCGATGAAGCGTGAGTACAAGGCTCTTCTCGATAACGAAACGTGGACGTTGGTCGACCTCCCGCCGAATGCCAAAGCCATAGGATCGATGGGGTTTTTCGCATCAAACGCGATGACCAGGGCAATGTAGAGAGATTCAAGTCGAGGCTGGTCGCCAAGGGATGCAGCCAGCAGTTCGGTGTTAACTACACTGAAACGTTTTCGCCAGTCATACGGTATGAAAACATCCGTTTAATCTTTGCCATAGCGGCAGAGAAAGGGTTGCATTTACATCAGATGGACGTCACAAATGCATATCTGAACGGCAAGCTTGGCGAAAACGAAGTAATTTTCATGAAGCAACCGGAGCACTTCATAGATGCAGAAAAGCCAAATGCCGTATTGAAACTCAACAGGGCCATCTACGGCTTAAGCAATCCGGCAGAATTTGGAACGAAACAATTGATAAAGCATTAAAGGACTTAGGATTTGTGCAATCTGATTTTGAAAAATGCCTTTATATAAAAATCAATCCTAATTCTTATAATCTTATCGCCATTTATGTAGACGACCTGATTATAGCCTGTTCCAACAAAGATGACCTGGTAAACATCAAGAAGAAGCTGCACGACAAATTCGAGAGTCGTGATAACGGGCCACTCCACCACTTTCTGGGTATGGAGATTCGTCGTGAGGATCCGCAGGGTACTATTTCTGTGTGTCAGAAACAGTACATTAAGAGCATACTGGAGAGGTACAACATGGGCGTATGTCGCTCTGTATCGACGCCACTGGATCCTGGATTCCAAGGAAGCTGCTTGGACGAAAGCTGCAAAAGGGCAAATGCGACCGACTACCAGTCGATCATTGGATCGCTAATGTATTAAGCGATATGTACTCGCCCTGACATCATGCACTCTGTGTGCAAACTGGCCCAAAGGAATTGCGATCCACACCAAGAGCACGAGCTAGCAGCCAAACACATTTTGCGCTATCTCTCGAAGACGATCGACCTGAAGCTGCGTTATCAGAAGACTGGGCAGCGCCTGCATGCGTATGTCGATGCAGACTGGGCGAACAGCATCCTAGACCGGAAGTCGTACACTGGATACGGTTTCTTCTACGGAGGATCGGTGATTTCCTGGGAATCACGCAAGCAAACTGTCGTCGCTTTAAGCAGCACCGGAGCCGAGTACGTAGCGTTGTCGTCAGCCGCCAAAGAAGCTATGTACCTGAGCCGTCTCCTGAAGGAAGTTGGGTGCCATCCGGCATCTGATCCTGTTCACATATACGGTGACAATCTAAGTGCACAGCAAATTGCTACCAATCCCGTGCACCACAAGCGAACCAAACACATCGACATTAGATATCACCACGTCAGAGAAGTAATTGAAAGCAATGAAATTTGTATTAGTTATGTTCCAAGTGAAAACGTGGCTGATATTTTTACCAAAAATGTACAGAAAATTAAACATGATAAATTTGTGGAAATGCTCGGTTTAAAACTGTAAACAATATTGTAAAGAAACATTCAACTTGAGAAGAAGTGTTAAAGTATGCAAGCTGAACGTTTCATATTCGATAACCGATGATCCATTTCCATTTCTAGTATAATGAAGTATGGTCTCTTTATTATCCTCCTCCTATGTTCACTCCTTCGCAAGCCATCAAACTGAATAAACGTAAGTCTGGTGTTCTCCTTTTCTAACGAGTGTGTCGCGTACGGTATACTTTTGTATTAGGCCCTTATATTTATCCACGAACATAACCCCCAACAAATACATTTGCATACTCAATTGTAAATTTAAAAACAAAAAGTTCACAACTCAGCTAATAATGCCTGAATCCACTTTAGAATTTGTATTCACAACTCAGCTAATAATGGATGTATTAACGGCAGAATTTGTACTTATATTAGTTTTACACGGCTTATACATTTGCATACTCAATTGTAAATTTGTAAACAAAAAGTTCACAACTCAGCTAATAATGCATGTAGCCACGGCATAAATTGTACTTATATTAGTTTTTACACGGCTTATACATTTGCATACTCAATTGTAAATTTGTAAACACAAAAGTTCACAACTCAGCTAATAATGCATGTAGCCACGGCATAAATTGTACTTATATTAGTTTTTACATGGCTAATACATTTTCATACTCAATTGTAAATCTGTAGACAAAAAGTTCACAGCTCAGCTAATAATGCATGTATCCACTTCAGAATTTGTATTTATATTAGTTTTTACACGGCTAATACATTTGCATACTCAATTGTAAATTTGTAAACAAAAAGTTCACATCTCAGCTAATAATGAAATTTGTAAACAAAAAGTTCACAACTCAGCTAATAATGCATGTATCCACGGCATAAATTGTACTTATATTATTTTTTACATGGCTAATACATTTGCATACTCAATTGTAAATTTGTAAACAAAAAGTTCACAGCTCAGCTAATAATGCCTGTATCGACTTCAGAATTTGTATTTATATTAGTTTTTACACGGCTAATACATTTGCATACTCAATTGTAAATTTGTAAACAAAAAGTTCACATCTCAGCTAATAATGAAATTTGTAAACAAAAAGTTCACAACTCAGCTAATAATGCATGTATCCACGGCATAAATTGTATTATATATTTTTTTACATGGCTAATACATTTGCATACTCAATTGTAAATTTGTAAACAAAAAGTTCACAGCTCAGCTAATAATGCCTGTATCGACTTCAGAATTTGTATTTATATTAGTTTTTACACGGCTAATACATTTGCATACTCAATTGTAAATTTGAAAACAAAAATTTCACAACTCAGCTAATAATGCCTGAATCCACTTCAGAATTTGTATTTATATTAGTTTTTACACGGCCAATACATTTGCATACTCAATTGTAAAAATTGTAAACAAAAAGTTCACATCTCAGCTAATAATGAAATTTGTAAACAAAAAGTTCACAACTCAGCTAATAATGCATGTATCCATGGCATAAATTGTACTTATATTATTTTTTACATGGCTAATACATTTGCATACTCAATTGTAAATCTGTAGACAAAAAGTTCACAGCTCAGCTAATAATGCCTGTATCGACTTCAGAATTTGTATTTATATTAGTTTTTACACGGCTAATACATTTGCATACTCAATTGTAAATTTGAAAACAAAAATTTCACAACTCAGCTAATAATGCCTGAATCCACTTCAGAATTTGTATTTATATTAGTTTTTACACGGCTAATACATTTGCATAGTCAATTGTAAATTTGCAAACAAAAAGTTCACATCTCAGCTAATAATGAAATTTGTAAACAAAATTTCACAACTCAGATAATAATGCATAATAATGCAATTTGTATTTATATTCGTTTTTACACGGCTAATACATTTGCATACTCAATTGTAATTTGTAAACAAAAGTTCACAGCGCAGCTAATAATGCCTGTATCCACTTCGGAATTTGTATTTATATTCGTTTTTACAAGGCTAATACATTTGCATACTCCATTGTAAATTTGTAAACAAAAAGTTCACAACTCAGATAATAGTGCATATATCCCAGATAATAGTGCATATATCCACTTCAGAATTTGTAATTATTTAGTTTTTACATGGCTAATACATTTGCATACTCAATTGTAATTTGTAAACAAAAAGTTCACAACTTAGCTAATAATGCATGTATCCACTTCAGAATTTGTATTTATATTAGTTTTTACAAGGCTAATACGTTTGCTTACTCAATTGTAAAAATTGTAAACAAAAAGTTCACATCTCAACTAATCATGAAATTTGTAAACAAAAAGTTCACAACTCAGCTAATAATGCATGTATCCATGGCATAAATTTGTACTTATATTATTTTTTTACATGGCTAATACATTTGCATACTCAATTGTAAATTTGTAAACAAAAAGTTCACAGCTCAGCTAATAATGCCTGTATCGACTTCAGAATTTGTATTTATATTAGTTTTTACAAGGCTAATACATTTGCATACTCAATTGTAAAAATTGTAAACAAAAAGTTCACATCTCAGCTAATAATGAAATTTGTAAACAAAAAGTTCACAACTCAGCTAATAATGCATGTATCCATGGCATAAATTGTACTTATATTATTTTTTACATGGCTAATACATTTGCATACTCAATTGTAAATCTGTAGACAAAAAGTTCACAGCTCAGCTAATAATACATGTATCCACTTCAGAATTTGTATTTATATTCGTTTTTACACGGCTAATACATTTGCATACTCAATTGTAAATTTGTAAACAAAAAGTTCACAGCGCAGCTAATAATGCCTGTATCCACTTCAGAATTTGTACTTATATTAGTTTTTAAACGGCTTATACATTTGCATACTCAATTGTAAATTTGTAAACAAAAAGTTCACATCTCAGCTAATAATGAAATTTGTAAACAAAATTTCACAACTCAGATAATAATGCATAATAATGCAATTTGTATTTATATTAGTTTTTATATGGCTAATACATTTGCATACTCAATTGTAAATCTGTGACAAAAGTTCACAGCTCACTAATAATACATGTATCCACTTCAGAATTTGTATTTATATTCGTTTTTACACGGCTAATACATTTGCATACTCAATTGTAAATTTGTAAACAAAAAGTTCACAGCGCAGCTAATAATGCCTGTATCCACTTCAGAATTTGTATTTATATTCGTTTTTACAAGGCTAATACATTTGCATACTCCATTGTAAATTTGTAAACAAAAAGTTCACAACTCAGATAATAGTGCATATATCCCAGATAATAGTGCATATATCCACTTCAGAATTTGTAATTATATTAGTTTTACATGGCTAATACATTTGCATACTCAATTGTAAATTTGTAAACAAAAAGTTCACAACTCAGCTAATAATGCATGTATCCACTTCAGAATTTGTATTTATATTAGTTTCTACAGGGCTAATACATTCGCATACTCAATTGTAAAAATTGTAAACAAAAAGTTCACATCTCAGCTAATAATGAAATTTGTAAACAAAAAGTTCACACTCAGCTAATAATGCATGTATCCATGGCATAAATTGTACTTATATTTTTTTTACATGGCTATACATTTGCATACTCAATTGTAATTTGTAAACAAAAAGTTCACAACTCAGCTAATAATGCCTGTATCCACTTCAGAATTTGTATTTATATTAGTTTTTACAAGGCTAATACATTTGCATACTCAATTGTAAATTTGTAAACAAAAAGTTCACAACTCAGCTAATAATGCCTGTATCCACTTCAGAATTTGTATTTATATTAGTTTTTACAAGGCTAATACATTTGCATACTCAATTGTAAAAATTGTAAACAAAAAGTTCACATCTCAGCTAATAATGAAATTTGTAAACAAAAAGTTCACAACTCAGCTAATAATGCATGTATCCATGGCATAAATTGTACTTATATTATTTTTTACATGGCTAATACATTTGCATACTCAATTGTAAATCTGTAGACAAAAAGTTCACAGGTCAGCTAATAATACATGTATCCACTTCAGAATTTGTATTTATATTCGTTTTTACACGGCTAATACATTTGCATACTCAATTGTAAATTTAAACAAAAAGTTCACATCCGCAGCTAATAATGCCTGTATCCACTTCAGAATTTGTACTTATATTAGTTTTTAAACGGCTTATACATTTGCATACTCAATTGTAAATTTGTAAACAAAAGTTCACATCTCAGCTAATAATGAAATTTGTAAACAAAATTTCACAACTCAGATAATAATGCATAATAATGCAATTTGTATTTATATTAGTTTTTATATGGCTAATACATTTGCATACTCAATTGTAAATCTGTGGACAAAAAGTTCACAGCTCATCTAATAATACATGTATCCACTTCAGAATTTGTATTTATATTCGTTTTTACACGGCTAATACATTTGCATACTCAATTGTAAATTTGTAAACAAAAAGTTCACAGCGCAGCTAATAATGCCTGTATCCACTTCAGAATTTGTATTTATATTCGTTTTTACAAGGCTAATACATTTGCATACTCCATTGTAAATTTGTAAACAAAAAGTTCACAACTCAGATAATAGTGCATATATCCCAGATAATAGTGCATATATCCACTTCAGAATTTGTAATTATATTAGTTTTTACATGGCTAATACATTTGCATACTCAATTGTAAATTTGTAAACAAAAAGTTCACAACTCAGCTAATAATGCATGTATCCACTTCAGAATTTGTATTTATATTAGTTTTTACAAGGCTAATACATTTGCATACTCAATTGTAAATTTGTAAACAAAAAGTTCATAACACAGCTAATAATGCCTGTATCCACTTCAGAATTAGTATTTATATTAGTTTTTACACGGCTAATACATTTGCATACTCAATTGTAAATTTGTAAAAAAAAGTTCACATCTCAGCTAATAATAAATTTGTAAACAAAAAGTTCACAACTCAGCTAATAATGCATGTATTCACGGCATAAAATTGTACTTATATTATTTTTTACATGGCTAATACATTTGCATACTCAATTGTAAATTTGTAAACAAAAAGTTCACAACTCAGATAATAATGCATATATCCACTTCAGAATTTGTATTTATATTCGTTTTTACACGGCTAATACATTTGCATACCCAATTGTAAATTTGTAAACAAAAAGTTCACAGCTCAGCTAATAATGCCTGTATCGACTTCAGAATTTGTATTTATATAAGTTTCTACACGGCTAATACATTTGCATACTCAATTGTGAATTTGAAAACAAAAAGTTCACAACTCAGCTAATAATGCATGTATCCGCTTAAGGGGGTCTTCTCATTCAAAACCCGTTTTTGGACCCTTTTTAAAAAAATTCTTATTTGAAAACGCAAAGAATAATTAAAACTTTTTTATTTATTGTATTTAAAAATTTCAAAGTAACTAAAAAGTTGTTTTTGCCTCGATACGAGGGTTGTTCAAAGAGTAATGAGACTTCAAACTTGGTGGTCGAAAAAAAAGGTGTCGTCCTGGCGGCCACGATTCAGGGTCTCCAGAGCGTCCGAAGTGAAAAATAGAAACGGGTTTAATCAGAATAAATGCCATTTTCGGTGACGAACAGATTTTTTTTAGAATTTTTTTAAACAAAATGGCGGCTATCAAAAAAAAATTTCGATTTCGGGCTTTTTTTTCTGTGTAGTTTAGTGTAAAAAAAAGAAAAAAATTAAAAAAAAAAATCTGTTCCGTCACCGAAAATGGTGACAATTCTGCGTCGATTCCACTTTGTTCATGAAAATCGGTTCAGTTGAACTGGAGATATCATGGCCGCCAGTTCGAAAAACGTGGTTTCGAGATAACGCGTTTGAAGTTTGAAAAAAGCTCATTTTGCATAGACCTTCTCTACAAAAAAGGCTGTATCTTCTAAAGTATTTTGAATTTCTAAAAATCCTTTTGGGGACATATACACAACATCCCAAGCTATAAATAGATGCAAAAAAAAAAAATCGAAAAAAAAAGTTGCCCAATGAGAAGACCCCCTTAAGAATGTGTATAGTTTTTACAAGGCTAATACATTTGCATACTCAATTGTAAATTTGTAAACAAAAAAGTTCACAACTCAGCTAATAATGCCTGTATCCACTTCAGAATTTGTATTTATATTAGTTTTTACAAGGCTAATACATTTGCCTACTCAATTGTAAATTTGTAAACAAAAATTCACAACTCAGCTAATAATGCCTGTATCCACTTCAGAATTTGTATTATATTAGTTTTTTACAAGGCTAATACATTTTGCATACTCAATTGTAAATTTGTAAACAAAAAGTTCACAACTCAGCTAACAATGCCTGTATCCACTTCAGAATTTAGTATTTATATTAGTTTTTACATGGCTAATACATTTGCATACTCAATTGTAAATTTGTAAACAAAAAGTTCACAACTCCGCTAATAATGCATGTATCCACGGCAGAATTTGTATTTATATTAGTTTTTACAAGGCTAATACATTTGCATACTCAATTGTAAATTTGTAAACAAAAAGTTCACAACTCAGCTAATAATGCCTGTATCCACTTCAGAATTTGTATTTATATTAGTTTTTACATGGCTAATACTGTTCGAATTAAGCGCCTCATCCAAAGTACCAATCTGGTAACTCCATCTGAGGACCGTTTTGGCCAGCATATTATCCTCAACTGGCCACACTTTCGATTTCAGTCTTTCGCGGCGTGGTTTCAAGAGCAGTCGATCTTGCGTGCCATTCTTTTGTTCTCCATTCAATATATAATAAACTTATGTATATGTATTAATCCGAAAAGGCT
>NW_027222561.1:0-21017 GCF_030179895.1 Drosophila kikkawai
ATCGAAACTTGGAGCATCTCATTTGCAAATGTCCGGCCCTAACGAGGGCAAGAATGAGATACCTAGGCTCTCCAGTTCTGGCATCACTAGAAGATGCCTCCAGGAGAAAGCCAGGCGAACTCCTTGCCTTTGCGAAAAACACCTTGATATTCAAGGATCTCGAAACCCGCATAAATAGTCTCTAGGTCCATCCAGGAGTTTCCCCGGATAGCTATGGGCCATATTGGCCTATGTGTGGGCCCCTCGAGGGCCGTCCGGTCTAACCTAACCTAACCTAATGTTCTTAGGGTTACATCTGGCGTCCCGCAAGGCAGTCACTTGGGTCCCCTATTGTTTACATTATTTATCAACGATCTGCCCGAAGTTTTGACCAACTCCAGAGTACTTATGTACGCTGATGACGATGCTACTTGCCAATCAGACTTACAGACAGATCTAAACAATTTTCAAACTTGGTGCCGCGTGAACTTATTAAACTTGAATGGCTCTAAATGCAAGCTAATGACATTCTGCCGTGTCGTTCCTAAGCCTACAACTTATACGCTAAATTGCTGCTCTGTGGAAAAAATTTATATTGTTGATGATTTAGGTGTCCGTCTGGATCCTAAACTCGACTTTATCGATCATATTTCGTGCATGATGAATAAATCCAGGGCTGTGCTTGGTTTCATTAAACGGTGGTCGAAGGAATTCAATGACCCCTATGTTACAAAATCTTTAAATATTTCACTTATTCGTCCTATCTTAGAATACGGATCCTGCGTTTGGAGCCCTCAGTATGGCGTCCACAGTAAACGCATAGAATCGGTTCAAAAGAACTTCTTACTTTTCGCTTTACGCGGTTTAAACTGGGATGCAAACCAGAGGTTACCGTCTTACTCTAGTAGACTCTTACTAATTAACTTACCCTCTTTATCTAATCGTAGAACCATGCTAGGTATTACATTCTTATACAACTTAATCCGTGGTGACGTGGAAAGTACTGACTTGCTCGGTCAGCTATATTTTCACGCACCAATAAGAAACACTAGATCCTTTCTACCATTAGTTTTGCCCCGCTACAAAACATCCTTTGAATTGCATGAACCCTTTAGAGTCCTCTGTGCATATTTTAATGATTTGTACACCATAATATCTAATGTTGATAGCCTCCCAAAACTAAAAATTTCAACTTAGTAAGCATGCAAGCAACCAATCCGGCAGTACGCCAGTAGTAGCTTTCCTCGCATTCTTTTTTATTTATTTCCTTCGCGCCTACTAATTGCTAACAGAACAAGCACGTGCTTGGTGTCGCAAGTTCCACTTGATATGTACTGTACATAGTGCATCAACGTCTTGCAATAATTGTTATTCTTATACTATTCGTTATATTATAAAAGATATATAATATATTTTTTATACGATTTAAATGTTTTGTTTAATGTTTTTGAAATTTTATTAAAACCAAATAAATATATTCTTTGTATAATTTGCAGTCCTATTTTAAACGAAAGCTCCCTTAGTTCGGATCTTCATCGTGTGAAACCAGTTTATTCACCGGGTCCCGATGCAATACCCGGCTGCGTGCTCAGGTATTGTGCTGGAGCTCTCTGCAATCCCCTTCTGAAATTGTTTTCCTTATCTTTAGAAACCTTAGAATTTCCCCTTATTTGATAGGAATCATTTATCATTCCTCTCCAAATTCCTCAGAGTCATTTCTGGGGTCCCACAAGGTAGCCACCTCGGCCCGCTGATATTTACTTTGTTTATGATGACGTTAACTATGCTTGCAGTATAAGGACAGCTCTTGCTAATCAGACCTGAAATCGGATCTTAATAACTTTCAAGCATGGTGTCTTGCTAATTTATTACATCTCAATAGCTCCAAATGCAAGCTAATGACATTTTCACGTGACACTCCCCAGTTTGCCACTTATACGCTTAATAATTGCGCTCTGGAAAGAATAACTCTTGTTGACGATTTGGGTATTCGCTTAGACCCTAAACTTTCGTTCTCTGAACATATTTCGTGCATGGTTAATAAAGCCAGAAGCATGCTCGGTTTTGGTCGAAAGAATTCGATTCCCCTTATATAACGAAGACCCTTTTACTTCGTTAGTGCGCACTATATTGGAGTATGGTTCATGCGTCTGGAGTCCTCAATTCGGAATTTATATTAACCGTATTGAATGTGTACAAATGAACTTTTTACTTTTCGGCCTCAGTGGCCTACCCTGGGATGATAATGAGAGTCGTGCATCTCTGAATTGGAACACTGCGGATCCTATCAAGGCGTTAGGAATGTATTGGCTCCCCAATAAGGACTGCTTCAAATTTCAGGTCAATTTTGAGATACCACCTAGTTTCACCAAAAGGACGATCCTGTCGAGCATAGCGAGGCTGTTCGACCCACTAGGTCTCATCGCCCCAGTCATCATCTCGGGAAAGTTAATATTGAAGGAGGTAACCATGGATAAGAAAATGCAGGACAACGGCGCTAGGACGGCTCTAGATTGGGACGATGAGGTTCCTAAGGTTCTAGCGGAACGGTTGCAAGCATTTCGGGACGGCTTGCTGGGGATCGACGGTCTGAGCATACAGCAGTGGATTCACTATTCTCCAGGATCCATAGTATCAGCTCAGCTTCACGCGTTTTGTGACGGGTCTTCCACATCCTATGCAGCTACTACTTATCTAAGGCTCGAGCACGGAGATGAAACGTTCTACGCCTCGCTGTTGGCCGCAAAATCAAAGATTACCCCTACTAAACCCCTAACCATACCAAGAACGGAGCTGAGTGGTGCAGTGCTATCCGTCAAGTTGGTGAAATGGCTTACAAGGGCTAGATGGCTAAATGACCTTCCCATCCAGACCTTTTATTGGACGGATGCCACGATTCTTCTTCATTGGCTGCACGGGGACGTAAATAGAAGGAAGATGTTTGTCGCCAACAGGGTCTTCATTTTGGACCACTCGTCGCCATCGCAATGGAGACATGTAAGTACTAGCGAGAATCCAGCGGACTGTGCGACAAGAGGGCTTCCTCCGAGCGAGCTGAAGGACTTTGATTTGTGGTGGCGAGGTCCGGAGTGGCTTACACGCAGGACAGGTGACTGGCCTTCGACGGAGATCGGGCAGGTCGACATAAACGATGCCGCGCTGGAGGCAAAGGCAGACAAGGTACGCCTTCATCTTGCAGCTCTGCAACCATCGTTGGTTGAGAGGTTTTCCAGTTTCAGCCAGGCTGTGAGAGTCACAGCATTTATAATTCCGTTCAAAAGCAATGCTATTAGCAAAGGAGAGAGGTGTACCGGACCCCTAATCATTGAGGAGCTCGACTATGCTTTACTCGTCACCGTGCGCATCGTTCAAAGGGAGTCCTTCGCATCTGAGCTGGCCACATTGAGGAATTCTAAACGGCTGCCCTCCAGAAGCAAACTTCAGAGTTTGTCACCGACCGTTGTGGAGGGAATCTTACCAGTGAGGGGGCAATTGCGCCATTCGGGGCTACCATACGAAAGTCGGCATCCGATAATTCTACCAAGTTCTCATATTTTTACAGAGCTAGTAATACGGTATTGGCATGCTTTGACTCTGCACGGAGGTGCGCAGCTGACCTTGTTCCACGCTCGCCAGCGGTTCTGGATACTGACAGGGAGACAAGCAGTTCGAAGGGTGCTACGGAAGTGCGTGAGGTGCTTTCGCACCCGGCCAACCACCTCGACTCAGCTCATGGGAGACCTGCCGCTACACAGGGTCAACCCCCTTAACCGACCGTTCCTGGCGACGGGAGTTGACTACACAGGCGCTATAGAGCTGAAGGCAGCGCGCTTGAGAGGAACAAGCTTCTACAAGGGATACATCGCCGTTTTTATTTGTCTTGCGACGAAGGCTGTACACTTGGAGGCGGTGACGGGTCTCACCACGGAGCATTTCTTACTGGCTCTTGACCGGTTCACCGGGCGACGAGGGATGGTTCAACATTTATACAGTGACAACGGAACAAACTATATCGGCGCGGATAATCTAATGAAGGCATTATTCGGAAGGCTGCAGGAGGATTACGAGAAGCTCATAGCCCCAAAGCTCGCTGCGCAGCGTGCCACTTGGCATTTTAATCCACCTCAATCGCCCAACTTTGGCGGGCTGTGGGAGGCCAATGTGAAGTCGGTGAAGCATTACCTTAAGAGGGTCATTGCCGATCGACGGCTTACCTATGAGGAGTTATCTACGGTGCTCATACGCATAGAAGCATGCCTCGCGCCCGCTGTGCCCTCTCACAGCCGATGCTGACGATCTAGAGGTGCTCACGCCGGCTCATTTTCGAATTGGAGACTTCATGTTGGCGCCTCCGGAGTATAGACCGCAGTCCAAGTCCTTCGCAGAGCAGTTTCTTAGCCAGCAGTTAATGATCCGCCATTTCTGGAAGGCTTGGAGTCGAAACTGGCTAGCTCATCTGCAGCAGAGACCGAAGTGGTGTCATGAGGCTGAAGGTTTGCAGCTGAACGACTTTGTCATCATCAAGGATGACCGATTTCCGCCGTCACAATGGCTGTTAGGACGGGTCGTCGAGTTACACCCAGGGACGGATGCGTAAGTCCGTGTGGTAACGCTTAAAACCAAACAAGGCCAATTAAAACGATCAGTATCGAAGCTGTGTACACTGCCAATCCGTTCTTAAGCGCTCTCATGTACACCTCAATCATAATGAATTATTTCTTGCGCACACTTGTCTCGTTTCTCCATTCTAGATTCTGCCCCGCCTACTACTCCAAGAATGGACTGGACACGCGGAGAGGTCTAGCAGTGGCGGGCGGCCAGTTTTGCTGCGTGTCCCACTGTGCGGGAGAGTGACGGTCAGCCGATCGCTCGCTCGTCTCCGGACAGTGCATACGATGCGGGAAGAAGAAAATTGAAGAGAGGGGAAAAGTCAGTCTGATTTTGCAAACGCCGCTGAACGCACGACGCCGGTCTGACGTCTTATCTATTGCGAATACACACCCATCTGTACATACATATACATATCGTTTAAAGTAAGGCAGTGAATAATAATAATTATAACGTTGGAAATTATCCCGACCTTTGTTTGCTCTTGCCTGGGAACCCCTCCTACAATGACCTCTTGTTAGTTACATACATACAAGGGGACACAACTATACAGGGACCATTTTGTAGTTCTTGGTGATTTTAACATCCCAGGAGCTATTTGGTCTCTTGATAATTCTACTAATACAATTCTTACCACAACACATCATGATTTTGTTGCTGGCTTTTTTGACATTTCGCTGTCCCAAGTCAACCATGTTCGAAATTCCTTAGAGCGCTTGCTTGATCTTTGGTTTGTCTCTGATCCGGCAAGACTTAGTTTAGCTGACGCAACCCGAAGATCCCTATCATCCTACTTTCGTTGACCCGCCCCAAAAATAGAAAATCAAATCTGTATGCTAAATATCAACGTACTGGTTCTCCAACTGTCCTATCTAAATATTTATCAGCTCGATCTACTTTTACCGTACATAACGCGCAGTGCTACAATAATTATTTGACTCGTTGCAGGTCCCAGTTTTCTGAGGACCTAAAGCAGTTTTATAATTTTGTTAAATCTAAACGTAAACCCATTACCTTCTTCGCTCTCTTTTGATAATACAACAGTAGATAATGATCAGGCAATAGCCGATCTTTTTGCTCAGTTTTTTCAAACCACTTACTCCAACTTAATAGACCCAAATCAGGCTTATTCTTACATCATTCCCAAATCGAACCAAATCTCCAGTCCTACCCTAAACGAAAGCTCTCTTCTTTTAGATCTTCATCGTGTTAAGCCAGTTTTTTTTACCAGGTCCCGACGGAATACCAGGCTGTGTACTTAGGAATTGTGCCGAAGCCCTGTGCAATCCCCTTCTCAAATTGTTTACCTTATCCTTAGAAACCTCCCACTTTCCCCTTATTTGGAAGGAATCATTCGTTATTCCTCTCCACAAAAAAGGTAGCAAATTGGAGGCCAACAATTACAGAGGAATCTCTAAGTTGTCGGCCATCCCTAAAATGTTCGAAAATGTTATTACTCCTCATCTGCAGCACCTGTGTAGGTCAATTATTTCTCTATGTCAACATGGTTTTATTAGGCGAAGATCAATTACAACCAATCTTTTGGAGCTTACTTCCTTTATTATAAAGGGCTACCGAAATAACTTTCAGACAGATATAATCTATACTGATTTCAGTAATGCATTTGACTTTGTTAACCATTCTCTTCCTGTTCGGAAACTCGATTTAATGGGATTTCCGATTGATCTTCTTAATTGGATCTCATGTTATCTAAATGGCAGCACGCAAAAGGTCCATTTTAAAAATAAACTCTCTAATGTTCTCTAATGGTCGCCTAGAAGCGACCAACTCGTCCCCCGCTATCAACTTGTGGATAAAAATCTTCTAAGTTGCCGGCGGGTACAATCAGATTGGGGCACCGCTTCCATGGTGAGAGGAGCGCACAGAGGTACGCCGCAAGGTGGGGTTCTGTCGCCCCTCCTATGGAATCTGGTGGTAGACGACCTAATCAAGAGATTCGAGAGGAAAGCACCAAAGATAACAGCTTATGCGGATGACACAAGCATAATTATCTCGGGAGTCTGTCCATCGACCCTCAGCTCGATCATGGAAACAACACTCAGGGAGATATGTGAGTGGGCGGAGAAGGTAGGACACAATATCAATGCGGATAAGACGGACCTTATTCTCTTCACCAAGAGATACAAAGTGCCGCAATGGATCCCCCCGAAAATTAACAACACCAGGCTGACCCCGAAAACACAAGTCAAACACCTCGGCATTGTACTTGACAGCAAGCTGACGTGGAGAGCAAATGTATTAGAGAGGATAAACAAGGCCACCATAGCGCTATATGCATCCAAGAAGATGCTTAGCAGCACATTGGGCCTCTCACCCGCTCTAATTCATTGGGTCTACATATCGGTGGTGCGTCCTACTCTGCTGTATGGATTCTTAGTGTGGTGGCAAGCCACGGAGAAGAAAACGTATAATAAGCTTATGGAGAGAACCCAGCGGCAGGCACTGCTCTGCATATCAGGGGCGCTGAGGTCAACCCCCACCAAAGCACTCGAAACCATAATCGGTATATATCCCCTAGATATCCAAGCGCAACTGACAGCAGGAAAGGCGGCACAACGTCTGGTTGCATCAGGAAACGGGTCTCTACAAGGTTTCGGGCACAGTTCAATTGGTCGACACATGAGCAGTACATCTGACTACATGATACCCAGAACGTGCCCGGATGTAAACACAACAGTATTCAAGGACCAAATGACTGGAAGTCAGGCCAGGACTCTGCTCAACACCTCATTATATACACCGACGGCTCCAAGATGGAAGGAGAAGTTGGAGCATATACTGTTCAGACCCTGAAATGAGGCTGTCGTACAAGCTACCAAGCTACTGCAGTATATTCCAGGCGGAAGTATTCGCCATCAGGAAAGCAGCAAAGCTTGCGCAGAGCATAAACCGTCCACATGAGGCGGTCAATTTGTTCGTAGACAGTCAAGCGGCGATAAGATCCATGCAATCATCAGCGGTCAGTTCCAAAAATGTACTGGCAAGCAGGGAGTCACTAGATAGCCTAAGCACGACTAAGTCAGTGAGGATTGTAATATGACCATCAATGTGTCTCCAGAAATAAGTAGTCAGTTGTATTGTAGGTTTTTGTTGTTCATTATTTTATTTTATTTTAGATCAGTTTTGGTCGGAGCAACCATTGTTGTCGTTCCGAACTCTCATTCATGTGTGTCTTAATCAATATGGATTTAAAGCTAGGGAAGTCTAAGTCCCTTAGCTGCGCTGCCAACAGCGGCAGCAGAGAGTCATGTATATATATTCTTAAATATTCTTAAATACATAGCTATGCTCTTTTGGACTGAGCGCGGAGGTATATGCACATACATACATGTGGTCCGCTCGTGTAGCATTTATGCTGACACTTGCATTCTTTGTGAGCGGCCGATATATACATAAGTGGGTAGTTCATATTTCGTCCACTTGATGTTTATGATATAAACATTGCAACTTAGTGTTACAGTGTGTACCCGCTAAGTATAGTGGGTACTCAATATATGTGCATACTACAGGATCTACTGGGTTCCCAGCCACCAAGGCATAGACGGTAACGAAACCGCGGACGAACTTGCTAAGGAAGGCGTTGGACTGACGAGTGAAAGAACAGAAAACGTCCCTATCTCCCTAAGAACACTCCAAAGCGAGCTAGAGAGACGGGCTGACGCAAGCGCAAAAAGCAGGTGGGGGAGTAATTCCGCAACCTGCTGAATATCAAAAATCATGTGCAAAGAAGACAACGAGAAACTTACCCACTACGTGTTGCATCTTCCGCGGAGGGACTGCAGAATGTTAGTGGGTATTCTTACAGGTCACTGCCTGTCTGCTGCACATGCAGTCAAGCTGGATATTACCGACAACGCCAAATGCCGGAAATGTGATGAATCGGAGGCAATCGAAACTTGGAGCATCTCATTTGCAAATGTCCGGCCCTAACGAGGGCAAGAATGAGATACCTAGGCTCTCCAGTTCTGGCATCACTAGAAGATGCCTCCAGGAGGAATCCAGGCGAACTCCTTGCCTTTGCAAAAACACCTTGAAATTCAAGTATCTCGAAACCCGCATAAATAGTCCCTAGGTCCATCCAGGAGTTTACCCGGATAGCTATGGGCCATATTGGCCTATGTGTGGCCCCTCGAGGGCCGTCCGGTCTAACCTAACCTAACCTATCTAAGGCTCGAGCACGGAGATGGAACGTTCTACGCCTCGCTGTTGGCCGCAAAATCAAAGATTACCCCTACTAAACCCCTAACCATACCAAGAACGGAGCTGAGTGGTGCAGTGCTATCCGTCAAGTTGGTGAAATGGCTTACAAGGGCTAGATGGCTAAATGACCTTCCCATCCAGACCTTTTATTGGACGGATGCCACGATTCTTCTTCATTGGCTGCACGGGGACGTAAATTGAAGGAAGATGTTTGTCGCCAACAGGGTCTTCATTTTGGCACTCGTCGCCATCGCAATGGAGACATGTAAGTACTAGCGAGAATCCAGCGGACTGTGCGACAAGAGGGCTTCCTCCGAGCGAGCTGAAGGACTTTGATTTGTGGTGGCGAGGTCCGGAGTGGCTTACACGCAGGACAGGTGACTAGCCTTCGACGGAGATCGGGCAGGTCGACATAAACGATGCCGCGCTGGAGGCAAAGGCAGACAAGGTACGCCTTCATCTTGCAGCTCCGCAACCATCGTTGGTTGAGAGGTTTTCCAGTTTCAGCCAGGCTGTGAGAGTCACAGCATTTATAATTCGGTTCAAAAGCAATGCTATTAGCAAAGGAGAGAGGTGTACCGGACCCCTAATCATTGAGGAGCTCGACTATGCTTTACTCGCCACCGTGCGCATCGTTCAAAGGGAGTCCTTCGCATCTGAGCTGGCCACATTAAGGAATTCTAAACGGCTGCCCTCCAGAATCAAACTTCAGAGTTTGTCACCGACCGTTGTGGAGGCATCCGATAATTCTCCCAAGTTCTCATATTTTTACAGAGCTAGTAATACGGTATTGGCATGCTTTGACTCTGCACGGAGGTGCGCAGCTGACCTTGTTCCACGCTCGCCAGCGGTTCTGGATACTGACAGGGAGACAAGCAGTTCGAAGAGTGCTACGGAAGTGCGTGAGGTGCTTTCGCACCCGGCCAACCACCTCGACTCAGCTCATGGGAGACCTTCCGCTACACAGGGTCAACCCCCTTAACCGACCGTTCCTGGCGACGGGAGTTGACTACATAGGCGCTATAGAGCTGAAGGCAGCGCGCTTGAGAGGAACAAGCTTCTACAAGGGATACATCGCCATTTTTATTTGTCTTGCGACGAAGGCTGTACACTTGGAGGCGGTGACGGGTCTCACCACGGAGCATTTCTTACTGGCTCTTGACCGGTTCACCGGGCGACGAGGGATGGTTCAACATTTATACAGTGACAATGGAACAAACTATATCGGCGCGGATAATCTAATGAAGGCATTATTCGGAAGGCTGCAGGAGGATTACGAGAAGCTCATAGCCCCAAAACACCTCAAACGCCCAACTTTGGCGGGCTGTGGGAGGCCAATGTGAAGTCGGTGAAGCACCAACTTTTAGCGTTTTTAAAGCATCGATTGTGGCGTGAGTTTAGTTTCAATGAAAAATATACATGGATTCAGATGTATAAAAATTTAATTGAAATTTACAACAGGAAGCATAGAACAATAAAAATGAAACCAATTGACGTCAATGCATCTAATGAGAAACAACTTTTATCAACGCAATCACCGAAAAGTATTTTGAAATAAAAAAAATTTACGGGAAGGGGAATTTGTACGCATAAGTAAATATGTATTCTCAAAGGGATACACGGCCAGCTGGACTACGGAAATTGTTCGAATACGACGTGTTAACAACACATTCCCCACCACTTATTTACTTGAAGATCTGAAGGGGACCCCTATAGAAGGCGGTTTCTAAGCCCAAGAAATAAAAAAGACTTTGTTCCCGCACACTTATCTTGTCGAGAATATTTTGAAGCGGAAGGGGGATCGTGTGCTTGTGCGCTGGCTAGGCTTTCCAAAGACAGAAGATAGCTGGGTCCATCAAAACGAAATTCTATAATTAATGCGTGACGGATAGTGCGTGGAGGGCGATGTGTGGATGTGATGAGGGCGATGTGGTATATACTCTGTGTATATGTGTGGTATGCGGCGGATAGTGCGTGGTGAGCAGTGCCGAAGAAAAATCTTGATAATTGTTTGTATGTGCATGTGAATGTATATGTTTTGTTTAATTTCTCTGCTCGTTCTCAATGTGAAAAGGGCGAATGAATTTTCGGTCCAGATCAGTTCCCAACTATTCTTACATTGGAAAACATCACGATGTCTTTCAACGCGGTCGTGATCTTCGTTTTCGCGACTATTTTGTGTGGCGTGAACACTGCTCCGGCTAAATATGTGCTAACTAATTTCACAAACTCATCATCATCGAATTCATCAAATGAAGTTGAGTTTTTAATAAATTTACCGAACTCAAACAAAATAATGAGGATAGAATTTAATTTTGAAATTTTGGAAGATACAGAAATTTACAAGAACATATCCTCAACTGTGATTAATGGTAACAAGAAAGGAAGCTAACTTCGGCACGCCGAAGTTTGTATACCCTTGCAGATTGGTTTCGATGTTTATATTATAGATTTAAAGGCTGAAAGGACTCACAAAACAGTGTTTCATTACATTTTACCTGTACTTATTAAGTTTACAGTTTGACAGTTTCAGTTTTACATTCCCAGCTTTACATATTTTATACATTTACCGATCGCTTCTATGGCAGCTATATGATATAATTGTCCGATTTTTATAAAATGTATACCAAAATTCTGGAATAATAAAAAAAAGCTTATATCTCAGAGTAGATAAACATACGTTGAAAAACAACGAAGTTATAATTTGTTTCCTATTAATTTCCCGATCGTTTCTATGGCAGCTATAAGATATAGTCGTCCTATTTTCATAAAATTTTTACCAAAATTCAGAAATAATATAAAATAGTTATATCTAAAAAATGGTGCAAAAATGTTAAAAACAGCAAAGTTATAATTTTTGTTCTAAAAATTCATCGAACATTTGTATGGCAGCTATATGATATAGTCGTCCGATCCGGCCCGTTCCGACATATATAGCAGTGAGAGTATATAGAAGACTATATGCAGAGTTTCATTCAGATAGCTTTAAAACTGAGGGACTAGTTTGGGTAGAAACGGACAGACGGACGGACAGACGGACAGACGGACGGACAGACGGACATGGCTAGATCGACTCGGCTGTTGATGCTGATCAAGAATATATATACTTTATAGGGTCGGAAAGGTCTCCTTCACTGCGTTGCAAACTTCTGACTGAAATTATAATACCCTACAAGGGTATAAAAAAGCCGAGTCTTTGATTTTTATAAAATCGAAGCCGGCTATGACCTCAAGTCCTGCAATTACGAATGTTATTTTTTTATTTTTTTTGATTTGGTCAATAGCACAACACAGCACTATTTACATTATTCAGTTCACTTTTACTTTGCTTTTTTTTCAGTTCTCTTTTTTCAGTTTCTTTATTTTGTTATATTATTTTTTAAACACTTGGTCGAGTTTTTCACTTTACAAAAAATTTATTATTGGAGACCGAGAGAAATTTTCGAGACGAAAAAAAATATCTTAACGCGAGCGAATGTTTTTTTAAACTAAAACCATTTCCCGAAATGCAGAAAGTACCCCATTTCCTTATTTCTATGAATGTGCGTGAGAAAGTCTTAAGGGGGAATGCTTTAAATTCTTATGTGTTCTTCAAATTTCTCTTTTTGTTCGCATCCCTTTTCTATTAGAAAGGTTAGCTCCCCGAAATTATGCTAATTTAAGGTAACATCCACATATGTAACACATAGGATGGTGGGGTTGAAACACTTAAGATCGTTCACCCTTACACACAACTCTTTGTTACAAAAGGTGTGGGAAAGTCATAAGGATATTTAGGGTACATTTTTTCGTTTCCTAGAAAATGTGTCTTTTAGTTCACATGCTTTCTCTATTAATTTTAACATCTGCGATCATCCACCCTGACATGCACACAAGTCTTTCTTTCATGCGGTGTGGGAAAGTCTTAAAGATATTTTGGGATATATTCAAATTTCTTCGATTCCTTTCACATGCTTTCTTTATTAATTTAAACATTTACGATCGCCCACCCTTTCCCACGGAATACCTTCTCACTATTAAGGGGGTGATATTCATATGCACACATCTATAACCTTCTACATCATCTACTCCCCACTTATGTACATAACTAGAAAATACCTTCAAATTATACAACAAAATATATCATTACATGTTTAGCCAAGTTAATTGAATCTACTTTCCACCAATTAAAACACAAAAGCAGGCCTGGGTAGACACGAGCCACACACACGATCTTAAAAATTCATAGATCAACAGGTCTCACAACAACCCTCGCTGTTCATACCTAGAAATTTCTTGGCACAAGCTACACACAAGCATGAGAACATTTCCCATCCACCACCACCACACGAGTCGGCCAGGTACAAACCGTTTAGGCACAAGCCACACGATCTTACAAATTCATAGATCAACAGGTAAGCAAGTCTCACAACAACCTCACAACAACCCTCGCTGTGCATACCTAGAAATTTCATGGCACAAGCATGAGAACTCACCCCATCTACCACCACACGATCTCACAAATTCTCACGCATGACAACAGAAACAAAACCGTTACAAGGTATTACACGTTTAGACAAGTTAAAAAACTGGGGTGACTTACACTACACACCTGCTATCCTAATTGAAACACATTAACACAAGCCGGATACGCACAATAACTAACCCTAATAAATTCCTACGCATTATGCCTCATCCCTCCCTCCTTCACAAATTCTCACAAATTTCTTATGTCTCATCCCTCCATCCTTCACAAAATCCCACAAATTCCCATGCTTGAACACACACACCTTATCCCTTTAACCCCTCCCAATCAGTTTCTCATGCTTAACAACACACAAAAGTGCACATGATCATGCATGCATAAAATAGTGAGGGGGAGGATCTTACCCTAAACCCCTTCCCCCTAATAATTAATTGATTTTTTATGCTCATTAGGACACCTGCACCCCCTCGTGCGCAGTCATGCGTGACTAATGACCCCCCCCCCCCCCACCCCCTGTGCAGTCATGCGTAGCTGGCCCAGAATCAGCAATACCCTTCTACTTGCCGCCCTTGGCACCCCTGCGCACCGGCCGCATCGGGCCACAGGCACTCCCTCCGGAAGTCGCCCACCAAAATGGCGATGACGAGAAGGAGGTGCACTGTACCGACCACGTTGGACCGCGTCCATCATCTTCAAGGGGTATGCCGCCCTTGGCACACCTGCGCACCGGCCTCATCGGGCCACAAGC
Organism: Drosophila kikkawai; assembly: GCF_030179895.1. Lineage (NCBI taxonomy): Eukaryota > Metazoa > Arthropoda > Insecta > Diptera > Drosophilidae > Drosophila > Drosophila kikkawai. The sequence goes on from NW_027222561.1 coordinate 14,022, forward strand.
ACTCCGGAAGTCGCCCACCATAAGGGAGGGCGATGACGAGGAGGAAGTACCCCTTAACGACCGCTTCGGTCTCCGTCCGCCACCTTCGAGGGACATGCCGCCCCTAACGCTCATAAACACCAGCCCCATCGGGCCACAGCTTCTCACGGAAGTGGTCGTCATCAACGACGACAACGAGGAGGAGGTGCACCCAGACGGCAGCTTTGGACCCCTTCGGGTCAATCTGACCCCGCCGCTACGACGTGAGTCTCCACTCGGAGACCACTTCCCCGGCACCAACGCCGAGGACACCTGGGACCAAGTCGACTCCTTGCCAGACGACTGGTTCAATTCCGACCACCTGGTGGAGGACACCTTGGGCGACTTATTCAGCACCTTCGACACCCTGGACGAGGCAGCCATGGAGGACGCCGACGGCTTCATGCCGAATGACCCTTCTCACGGGGAACCCACCTGGGAAGAGTCTTCGTCAATCGCTACAACCGACGAGGACAAGTCTAGCCAGGACAGAGACCTGTCCAACGCCCGACGATCACCGCCCCCGCATTCGTCGCCGTCCATCGCCACTCCAGGGTTGGTCACCGTCCACCGCCACTCGTGCCAGATCTCCGCCGCCCTCGTATGCGGAAATCTTTGGCCCGGGACCGCTGCTCGCTGTTCCACCATTGTGGAACTGGCAGCAGAGGAGGCACGACGGAGAGCGGAGGACCTCAGCGCAGAACTGGGTAACCCGCCGGTTGCTTAGCAGCAGGTCAGTTGCCCACCACCACCGAGCGCGACGTAGGAGCGCGCCATGGGCAGGCAGCCCAACCAGCTCGTCCGACGGGGAGGCCTCGATAGACATCGACGAAGGGGCCCACACCCCTTCCCGCTGGGTACTTGCCCCATCGATGTACGTTCTGTTGTTGACGGCCTAAGCATGAGGAGTGACTTTAGATACTCTCTCTACTGTTGCAAAACGTACAAAGAGCTACAGTAGCAGTATGAGGTGTACGAACGCTTGGGCGAGAGGCCGTTCAAGCCGAACGATGGGGAGTGGACGTCGAACAAAAGGAAGCAGCACGAATTCAATGACAGGAAGAGTTTACTGCTTTAATTGTGGGTCTGCAGATCATCTTCGCAAGGATTGCAAGGCTGCCGTGAAATGCTTCAGATGTAACGAGGAGGGCCACATGTCAGGGGATTGCCCTGGATCAGCTGCAGATGTTCAAGTTGTAAGCAGTGCAAATTGCATGAAAAAGGTGACCATCAACGACGTGGAAGTAGAGTGCCTGGTAGATACGGGAGCCGACGTAACTATTTTGCGCGAGTATGTCTTTGAAAAAATACCCAATGTCATCTTGAGGAGATGTGCGTCGAATCTGCGTGGGCTTGGAAAGAGGATGACGTGCCCAGTTGGCTACTTTTTGGCTGAGGTTGCAGTAGATCAGGAGTTGACGACATACAACTTTGTTGTAGTGAAGGATGCGGACATTAAGTATGATGCGCTGCTGGGTTTCGATTTCATCTCGAAGTTCGAATTTTCGATGTCAGCCGATGGATACAAGTTTTCTTCCCCGCTAGAGGAGAACGCTTGTGAGAAGCCAAATCAGTATGATAAAGAAGTGTCGCAGCTGATCAAGAACTACAAGGCCGTGAATACAGTCGCAGAAGTCCCAGTCAAGATGCGGAAGAAGGTGCTGAAGAAGCTGCCAACAGATGGATATATAAGAATCCTTGGCTATGAGGGAGTTACCAAGAAGCTGGAACAACCCAAGAGTGTTTGGCGGAGACGCCGCGAAGAGCAAAAGCAGGTTGTTGCCAGCAACCACAAGCTGCGCGAGTTGCGCCAAACCCAGATTGATGGCACCAAGAAGGAGAAGTCACTAGCTAAGAAGGAGTGCCAGCTGCTGCAGAAGAAGTCGACCCATGATGAGATCTTCGCCCACCGCCAGGAGTTGGCCTACATGAAGAAATGTGAGTCCCAAAAGTTCGACATAGAGGATCGAAGAATTATAAAAAAGAGGCAGGAAAGTTGGAGAAAAAATGCGAAACGAAAACAAAAAGTCGATTATAAAGTTAGAAACTTAGTCGCTATACGCCGGACACAGTTTGTAGCTGGAAAGAAGTTGGCTGGAGAGTACATGGGACCGTACGCGGTTGAAAAAGTGAAGAGGAATGGCAGGTACAAAGTTCGGAACGCAGCAAATCTTGAAGGACCAATTAACACTTCAACCAGTTGTGACTACATGAAGCTGTGGCGATATGTGCAGGACAACGGGAATGTTTGGTCATCTGGGACAGATGAATATTCAGGAATGGCCGAATGTAAAAAGGGAAGTGTTCGGAGTAGGCTGAGAGCCTGAGAGTGACAGCAGGAAAGTAGGAGCGGAGACGAAAAAGTTAATTTAGAAGTTGGAATTCAGCAGTGAGATACGAAAGCGGAGGAAGTAACGAAAGTTGAAAAAAGCGAAAAAAGCAAATAATAGAAAAAACTTGCAAATTATAAAAACAAATATAATATCCGAAATCTATTATAACAAAACTTAACATAAGAGGGGTTAACACCCATCTCACAATTATATTATGGAATCGATATAAGTAAACATATATATACATGGCTTCAGTGCCGACTTATCGCAAATATTGAAAATTGACTTATCGATAGTATTGAATATATATAGATATCGGAACGGATCGTGGAGAAGAAGGTTTGGATCGATGAGTATTGTGCGCCTTTTTGGGAGAGGGGCCACAACACTGAGCAGCTGTTTGTCTCCAACTAATCGTTCGTATGCCTTTTACTAAGCAATCGGCGTTTTCTTACTATTTATCGCAGTGCTCACGAGTAAATTAAAGATCTTTTATTCCCACCTCACCTTACCTATTAGGAATATTCACATTTCCTATATATTTTTTATTCGCGCGTGGTCCCGCTTCCAACTCTCTCCCAACCGACCGAGATGCGCAGCCATGTGACGTACGGCACGAATCGCGAACTAGATTGACGCGTTAGAATGAAAGAAGATTAACGAAAGAGCAACAACTTTAAGGAGGGGGAAAAAAATAATAATAATAAAATAGATAAAGAAAAACGCATGCAAAACTAGATAACGGTACAAAATACGAGCTAATTCTACAAGTATTTAGGTTTTTGATATAGAAGGGTTATCACTAAGAGTAATAATATCAGAGAGGCGGTTGTAATCCGTATATAAAAGCCTAAAGGGTTTATGTACTTCAAACTCCCGCCTACAGTGATTTACTACTAAATGGATAAGGGTTCTGGATGTTAGTCGAGGAACGTGAAAATTGAGCTGCCATAAGAGATAGGGGCTATCAACATCACCGTTTATTAAGTTGTTAGAAATACGACACCAAGCATCGTTCTACGGTTAGCTGGGAAGGGTAAGTTAATTAATAGAAGTCTACTAGAATAGGACAGTAGTCTCTCATTATCATCCCAGGTAGGCCACTGAAGGCAAAAGTAAAAAATACGGTTAATAGAAATTCCGAATTGAGGACTCCAGACGCATGATCGATAATGTAATGTAATGAAAAAGAAACACGACGCGTAGGTTAAAAAATAGTACAACTATGAATAGCACAGGCATAGCCATAACAAAAAAAAATTAAAAGAGAACTTTAAGCAAAAATTAATAACCCAGGAGAAAAAAATAGGTGGTCATTTCAATTTAGGTCACAGAGGGGCTAATAGATATTTTATTATTTCATATTCAAATGGCAAGGTGGGTATTAAATGTCACTATAGATCTAGATTAGTTCACACTTCAAATACTGACAATAAACAAATAGATAATATTCCTCCATCAACACTTAGAATAAATTGTTTTGAATTTGCTGAGGCGTTAACACAAGAAGCTCTTGTTAATGAGAGAAAGAAAAACAAGAAAATTAGAGCACAGATTTCAAGCGAGGCAGATCATCAAATTGCAGCAGAAAACAGGTATCAGGATATTAACGATGGTTATTTAAGTGATGAACCACAAGTGCGGGAAATTAGAAATGATGAAGCAGAACAACATATATAGCACTGAGAGTATGTAGAAGACTGACTATATGCAAAATTTCATTCAGATAGCTTTAAAAACTGAGGGACTAGTTTGCGTAGAAACGGATAATAATAATAAATGGCTAATATATAAAATGGCTATGTCTCAAAAATGGTGCAAAAATGTTGAAAAACAGCAAAGTTATAATTTTTTTTCTAAAAATTTATCGATCATTTGTATGGCAGCTATATGATATAGTCGTCCGATCCGGCCCGTTCCGACATATATAGCAGTGAGAGTATATAGAAGACTATATGCAAAGTTTCATTCAGATAGCTTTAAAACTGAGGGACTAGTTTGGGTAGAAACGGACAGACGGACGGACAGACGGACAGACGGACGGACAGACGGACGGGCAGACGGACGGGCAGACGGACATGGCTAGATCGACTCGGCTGTTAATGCTGATCAAGAATATATACTTTATAGGGGGGAAAGGTTTCCTTCACTGCGTTGCAAACTTCTGACTGAAATTATAATACCCTGCAAGGGTATAAAAACTGGGATGAAATCTGGGACAATGATCCCTTACCCTATCTAATAAAAGGGGACTGGCAGATATGGCATTTCTCGTTTTTTTTTTTAATTCTTCTTCTCATCCACAGACATTTGGATGGGAACTTCTTTTGAAATATAATTTGAATAACTACATTTTAAATTTGCAATAAGTGAATTTACAAAAATTTTGCCCTGCTTCTAAGGTCGTTTCAATTTCAAACTTACTTAGACTATCATCATACGCACACCTTATATAGTATGCATATGCTATAGGCACATGTGTATTTATTTTAAAGAGTTTTGGACTAATAGCCTTCTCATCAGGCTGCAGTATAGCTTCAAAGTCAGCATATACTGAGAATGGCACCATAACCTCCTTATGAATATTTGTGTAGCGGATGGTGGCGTTCTGCGGATGGGCCAGTCTGGAAACTATTTTGCTACACACTTCAGAATGACGTATAGCGGCTTCCTTAGTTAAGGAATAGTTCAGGCATCTATTGCAGAACCACTGCTTGCTTTCCCGCCTTTTCCCATTACAGGCAACCAAACTAAAACAATGAATAAAAAAAAAGAAGCTATTAGCTAAAATCCCCTAACGTTTAACCATATATAAAGGCGAACAGAAAATTTTAAAAAAGGCAAACAGAAAATTTAAAAAAAGGGACAGAATAAAAAAAATATATAATATATATACAAAAAAAAAATAGAATAATAAAAATATATTTAAAATAGGAAAATAATAAATTTGGAAAATAATAAAAATAATAAATTATACTCACCCTGAAAGATTTGTTATCCATGTGTGTAGTGCGCTTTATTTCGTTCCTCCAAAAGCCGCATATTTATGTGGCGGGGTTTCACCTCAGGTGGGTAAAAAATGGGACCGTAAATTTGTCGATCACCATATCCAAAAACAGATACGCTCAGCTCCAGGTTTTTTTTCATAAAATCCGTGATATGTCGGGGGTTGAGAGGGAACTCAAATCCACTGAAATCCAATTGGTACCCGTTTTGGAGGGTGATAACATCATCCTCAATGGTAACCCTATACCCGCTGCATCTGCTCCGTTTGGCTGGTTTGTTCATGATTGCCGCAATTATCGTCCACTTGAAACAAAACTCATCGTTCAAGTTTTATACATTTACAATGGACTTTTTCGAATGTAGTGCCTTAGGTAGCTCGATAAATGATGATCCTCTTATTGGTGAATATTGGTTCACGTTCATCTCAAGCCGAGCGATGTGGACCAATGTCCATCCACTATCCCTCTCTTGGAACTCATCCATTTTACCAATTATTTTCTCCATGTGGTCTTCATATTCATTGTTAATGTCTGAGTGCATGGAGAGAATTGTCATTTTCAATTGAAATGACTTCATCTCCAAGTTTCGATGTAAAGGCAAAAGCAAAACCTGAAAATCGGCAATAGGTCCTGTCACACACACTCCAATACTTTGTCGTTGTGTAGGGGAATATGTGAGTCGCTGTTGATTTGTCAGGAATAAGGCGAATAGATAGCACGGCTTACGGTGAATAAAGAGACTAACTCGTGATCTTAATTGTACTTAATGATGAACAACTCGATTATAGAATATTAATGGATACAGATATATGTGTGTTATTTGATTAATACGTTTGCGAAATGTCGTTCTCGCGGAGCTGGCGTTGCTTGTCGTTCTCGTTCTCCAACTCTTCGCCAACTAACTCCGAGATGCCAGACCGTTGCTGTCTAATGGTTCTCCATCGGAACCGGATCGTGACACTCGTGACAGTCCTTTTGTTGTTTTTAACCAGTTGTTTGGCATGCAAGTCTATCAGACTTGCCATAAGCCAAGCTTTTAAGCTTTTACGTATGGTGACGTGGGCTTTTTTGGAGCGAATCTCCCCTTTGGTTTATTTTGTTTTGTAACATCGACCTATTTTTGTTTAGCATTCGTAATTGCAGGACTTGAGGTCATAGCCGGCTTCGATTTTATAAAAATCAAAGACTCGGCTTTTGTTAAAAACAACAAAAAGAACTTGTCAATAGACAAGCAGCAGCTGTGGTGACGATCGTTTCGTTGGAGCTACCCAACTCATCAGACCACTTGCTGACTATTGCTAATTTCTTGGTACTTTACCTTCAATCTTAGCTTAGACTCGTTGGGAATCGTAAGTTTCGATGTAAAGGCAAAAGCAAACCCTGAAAATCGGCAATAGTTCCTTTTGTTGTTTCAACCAGTTGTTTGGCATGCAAGTCTATCAGACTTGCCATAAGCCAAGCTTTAAAGCTTTTACGTATGGTGACGTGGGCTTTTTTGGGGCGAATCTCCCCTTTGGTTTAGTTTGTTTGTAACATCGACCTATTTTTGTTTAGCATTCGTAATTTCAGGACTTAAGGTCATAGCCGGCTTCGATTTTTTAAAAATCAAAGACTCGGCTTTTGTTAAAAACAACAAAAAA
>NW_027222562.1:0-48526 GCF_030179895.1 Drosophila kikkawai
ATGGCTAATACATTTGAATATATTATATTAGTTTTTACACGGCTTATACATTTGCATACTCAATTGTAAATTTGTAAACAAAAAGTTCACATCTCAGCTAATACTGAAATTTGTAAACAAAAGTTCACAACTCAGATAATAATGCATATATCCACTTCAGAATTTGTATTTATATTAGTTTTTACATGGCTAATACATTTGAATTACTCAATTGTAAATCTGTAGACAAAAAGTTCACAGCTTAGCTAATAATGCATGTATCCACTTCAGAATTTGTATTTATATTCGTTTTTACAAGGCTAATACATTTGCATACTCCATTGTAAATTTGTAAACAAAAAGTTCACAACTCAGATAATAGTGCATATATCCCAGATAATAGTGCATATATCCACTTCAGAATTTGTAATTATATTAGTTTTTACACGGCTAATACATTTGCATACTCAATTGTAAATTTGTAAACAAAAAGTATACAACTCAGCTAATAATGCATGTATCCACTTCAGAATTTGTATTTATATTAGTTTTTACAAGGCTAATACATTTGCATACTCAATTGTAAATTTGTAAACAAAAAGTTCATAACACAGCTAATAATGCCTGTATCCACTTCAGAATTAGTATTTATATTAGTTTTTACACGGCTAATACATTTGCATACTCAATTGTAAATTTGTAAACAAAAAGTTCACATCTCAGCTAATAATGAAATTTGTAAACAAAAAGTTCACAACTCAGCTAATAATGCATGTATCCACGGCATAAATTGTACTTATATTATTTTTTACATGGCTAATACATTTGCATACTCAATTGTAAATTTGTAAACAAAAAGTTCACAACTCAGCTAATAATGCCTGTATCGACTTCAGAATTTGTATTTATATAAGTTTTTACACGGCTAATACATTTGAATTACTCAATTGTAAATCTGTAGACAAGAAGTTCACAACTCAGATAATAATGCATATATCCACTTCAGAATTTGTATTTATATTCGTTTTTACACGGCTAATACATTTGCATACTCAATTGTAAATTTGTAAACAAAAAGTTCACAGCTCAGCTAATAATGCCTGTATCGACTTCAGAATTTGTATTTATATAAGTTTTTACACGGCTAATACATTTGCAAACTCAATTGTAAATTTGTAAACAAAAAGTTCACAACTCAGCTAATAATGCCTGTATCGACTTCAGAATTTGTATTTATATAAGTTTTAACACGGCTAATACATTTGCATACTCAATTGTAAATTTGTAAACAAAAAGTTCACAACTCAGATAATAATGCATATATCCACTTCAGAATTTGTATTTATAATAGTTTTTACACGGCTAATACATTTGCATACTCAATTGTAAATTTGAAAACAAAAAGTTCACAGCTCAGCTAATAATGTCTGTATCCACTTCAGAATTTGTTTTTATTATTATTGTTTTCACGGCTAATACATTTGCATACTCAATTGTAAATTTGTAAACAAAAAGTTCACATCTCAGCTAATAATGAAATTTGTAAACAAAAAGTTCACAACTCAGCTAATAATGCATGTATCCACGGCATAAATTGTACTTATATTATTTTTTACATGGCTAATACATTTGCATACTCAATTGTAAATCTGTAGACAAAAAGTTCAGAGCTCAGCTAATAATACATGAATCCACTTCAGAATTTGTATTTATATTCGTTTTTACACGGCTAATACATTTGCATACTCAATTGTAAATTTGTAAACAAAAAGTTCACATCTCAGCTAATAATGCATGTATCCACTTAAGAATGTGTATAGTTTTTACACGGCTAATACATTTGCATACTCAATTGTGAATTTGTAAACAAAAAGTTCACAACTCCGCTAATAATGCATGTATCCATGGCAGAATTTGTATTTATATTAGTTTTTACAAGGCTAATACATTTGCATACTCAATTGTAAATTTGTAAACAAAAAGTTCACAACTCAGCTAATAATGCCTGTATCCTCTTCAGAATTTGTATTTATATTAGTTTTTACATGGCTAATACATTTGCATACTCAATTGTAAATTTGTAAACAAAAAGTTCACATCTCAGCTAATAATGTAATTTGTAAACAAAAAGTTCACAACTCAGGTAATAATGCATGTATCCACGGCAGAATTTGTACTTATATTAGTTTTTACAAGGCTAATACATTTGCATACTCAATTGTAAATTTGTAAACAAAAAGTTCACAACTCAGCTAATAATGCCTGTATCCACTTCAGAATTTGTATTTATATTAGTTTTTACAAGGCTAATACATCTGCATACTCAATTGTAAATTTGTAAACAAAAAGTTCACAACTCCGCTAATAATGCATGTATCCACGGCAGAATTTGTATTTATATTCGTTTTTACACGGCTAATACATTTGCATACTCAATTGTAAATTTGTAAACAAAAAGTTCACAGCTCAGCTAATAATGCCTGTATCGACTTCCGAATTTGTATTTATATTAGTTTTTACACGGCATACTCAATTGTAAATTTGTAAACAAAAAGTTCACAGCGCAGCTAATAATGCCTGTATCCAGTTTAGAATTTGTATTTATATTAGTTTTTACAAGGCTAATACATTTGCATACTCAATTGTAAATTTGTAAGCAAAAAGTTCACAACTCAGCTAATAATGCCTGTATCCACTTCAGAATTTGTATTTATATTAGTTTTTACATGGCTAATACATTTGCATACTCAATTGTAAATTTGTAAACAAAAAGTTCACAACACCGCTAATAATGCATGTATCCACGGCAGAATTTGTATTTATATTAGTTTTTACAAGGCTAATACATTTGCATACTCAATTGTAAATTTGTAAACAAAAAGTTCACAACTCAGCTAATAATGCCTGTATCCACTTCAGAATTTGTATTTATATTAGTTTTTACAAGGCTAATACATTTGCATACTCAATTGTAAATTTGTAAACAAAAAGTTCACAACTCAGCTAATAATGCCTGTATCCACTTCAGAATTTGTATTTATATTAGTTTTTACATGGCTAATACATTTGCATACTCAATTGTAAATTTGTAAACAAAAAGTTCACAACTCCGCTAAAAATGCATGTATCCACGGCAGAATTTGTATTTATATTAGTTTTTACAAGGCTAATACATTTGCATACTCAATTGTAAATTTGTAAACAAAAAGTTGACAACTCAGCTAATAATGCCTGTATCCACTTCAGAATTTGTATTTATATTAGTTTTTACATGGCTAATACATTTGCATACTCAATTGTAAATTTGTAAACAAAAAGTTCACAACTCAGCTAATAATGCCTGTATCGACTTCAGAATTTGTATTTATATTAGTTTTTACAAGGCTAATACATTTGCATACTCAATTGTAAATTTGTAAACAAAAAGTTCACAACTCAGATAATAAAGCATAATCCACTTCAGAATTTGTATTTATAACAGTTTTTACACGGCTAATACATTTGCATACTCAATTGTAAATTTGAAAACAAAAAGTTCACATCTCAGCTAATAATGCATGTATCCACTTTAGAATTTGTATTTATAATAGTTTTTAAACGGCTAATACATTTGCATACTAAATTGTAAATTTGTAAACAAAAAGTTCACATCTCAGCTAATAATGAAATTTGTAAACAAAAAGTTCACAACTCAGCTAATAATGCATGTATCCACTTAGGAATGTGTATAGTTTTTACACGGCTAATACATTTGCATACTCAATTGTGAATTTGTAAACAAAAAGTTCACAACTCCGCTAATAATGCATGTATCCACGGCAGAATTTGTATTTATATTAGTTTTTACAAGGCTAATACATTTGCATACTCAATTGTAAATTTGTAAACAAAAAGTTCACAACTCAGCTAATAATGCCTGTATCCACTTCAGAATTTGTATTTATATTAGTTTTTACATGGTTAATACATTTGCATACTCAATTGTAAATTTGTAAACAAAAAGTTCACATCTCAGCTAATAATGAAATTTGTAAACAAAAAGTTCACAACTCAGGTAATAATGCATGTCTCCACGGCAGAATTTGTACTTATATTAGTTTTTATAAGGCTAATACATTTGCATACTCAATTGTAAATTTGTAAACAAAAAGTTCACAACTCAGCTAATAATGCCTGTATCCACTTCAGAATTTAGTATTTATATTAGTTTTAACATGGCTAATACATTTGCATACTCAATTGTAAATTTGTAAACAAAAAGTTCACAACTCCGCTAATAATGCATGTATCCACGGCAGAATTTGTACTTATATTAGTTTTTAGAAGGCTAATACATTTGCATACTCAATTGTAAATTTGTAAACAAAAAGTTCACAACTCAGCTAATAATGCCTGTATCCACTTCAGAATTTGTATTTATATAAGTTTTTACATGGCTAATACATTTGCATACTCAATTGTAAATTTGTAAACAAAAAGTTCACAACTCCGCTAATAATGCATGTATCCACGGCAGAATTTGTATTTATAATAGTTTTTAAACGGCTAATACATTTGCATACTAAATTGTAAATTTGTAAACAAAAAGTTCACATCTCAGCTAATAATGAAATTTGTAAACAAAAAGTTCACAACTCAGCTAATAATGCATGTATCCACTTAGGAATGTGTATAGTTTTTTCACGGCTAATACATTTGCATACTCAATTGTGAATTTGTAAACAAAAAGTTCACAACTCCGCTAATAATGCATGTATCCACGGCAGAATTTGTATTTATATTAGTTTTTACAAGGCTAATACATTTGCATACTCAATTGTAAATTTGTAAACAAAAAGTTCACAACTCAGCTAATAATGCCTGTATCCACTTCAGAATTTGTATTTATATTAGTTTTTACATGGTTAATACATTTGCATACTCAATTGTAAATTTGTAAACAAAAAGTTCACATCTCAGCTAATAATGAAATTTGTAAACAAAAAGTTCACAACTCAGGTAATAATGAATGTCTCCACGGCAGAATTTGTACTTATATTAGTTTTTATAAGGCTAATACATTTGCATACTCAATTGTAAATTTGTAAACAAAAAGTTCACAACTCAGCTAATAATGCCTGTATCCACTTCAGAATTTAGTATTTATATTAGTTTTTACATGGCTAATACATTTGCATACTCAATTGTAAATTTGTAAACAAAAAGTTCACAACTCCGCTAATAATGCATGTATCCACGGCAGAATTTGTACTTATATTAGTTTTTAGAAGGCTAATACATTTGCATACTCAATTGTAAATTTGTAAACAAAAAGTTCACAACTCAGCTAATAATGCCTGTATCCACTTCAGAATTTGTATTTATATAAGTTTTTACATGGCTAATACATTTGCATACTCAATTGTAAATTTGTAAACAAAAAGTTCACAACTCCGCTAATAATGCATGTATCCACGGCAGAATTTGTATTTATATTCGTTTTTACACGGCTAATACATTTGCATACTCAATTGTAAATTTGTAAGCAAAAAGTTCACAGCTCAGCTAATAATGCCTGTATCGACTTCCGAATTTGTATTTATATTAGTTTTTACACGGCATACTCAATTGTAAATTTGTAAACAAAAAGTTCACAGCGCAGCTAATAATGCCTGTATCCACTTCAGAATTTGTATTCATATTAGTTTTTTCAAGGCTAATACATTTGCATACTCAATTGTAAATTTGTAAACAAAAAGTTCACAACTCAGCTAATAATGCCTGTATCCACTTCAGAATTTGTATTTATAACAGTTTTTACACGGCTAATACATTTGCATACTCAATTGTAAATTTGAAAACAAAAAGTTCACATCTCAGCTAATAATGCATGTATCCACTTCAGAATTTAGTATTTATATTAGTTTTTACATGGCTAATACATTTGCATACTCAATTGTAAATTTGTAAACAAAAAGTTCACAACTCCGCTAATAATGCATGTATCCACGGCAGAATTTGTATTTATATTCGTTTTTACACGGCTAATACATTTGCATACTCAATTGTAAATTTGTAAGCAAAAAGTTCACAGCTCAGCTAATAATGCCTGTATCGACTTCCGAATTTGTATTTATATTAGTTTTTACACGGCATACTCAATTGTAAATTTGTAAACAAAAAGTTCACAGCGCAGCTAATAATGCCTGTATCCACTTCAGAATTTGTATTCATATTAGTTTTTTCAAGGCTAATACATTTGCATACTCAATTGTAAATTTGTAAACAAAAAGTTCACAACTCAGCTAATAATGCCTGTATCCACTTCAGAATTTGTATTTATAATAGTTTTTACACGTCTAATACATTTGCATACTAAATTATAAATTTGTAAACAAAAAGTTCACATCTCAGCTAATAATGAAATTTGTAAACAAAAAGTTCACAACTCCGCTAATAATGCATGTATCCACGGCAGAATTTGTACTTATATTAGTTTTTAGAAGGCTAATACATTTGCATACTCAATTGTAAATTTGTAAACAAAAAGTTCACAACTCAGCTAATAATGCCTGTATCCACTTCAGAATTTGTATTTATATAAGTTTTTACATGGCTAATACATTTGCATACTCAATTGTAAATTTGTAAACAAAAAGTTCACAACTCCGCTAATAATGCATGTATCCACGGCAGAATTTGTATTTATATTCGTTTTTACACGGCTAATACATTTGCATACTCAATTGTAAATTTGTAAGCAAAAAGTTCACAGCTCAGCTAATAATGCCTGTATCGACTTCCGAATTTGTATTTATATTAGTTTTTACACGGCATACTCAATTGTAAATTTGTAAACAAAAAGTTCACAGCGCAGCTAATAATGCCTGTATCCACTTCAGAATTTAGTATTTATATTAGTTTTTACATGGCTAATACATTTGCATACTCAATTGTAAATTTGTAAACAAAAAGTTCACAACTCCGCTAATAATGCATGTATCCACGGCAGAATTTGTACTTATATTAGTTTTTAGAAGGCTAATACATTTGCATACTCAATTGTAAATTTGTAAACAAAAAGTTCACAACTCAGCTAATAATGCCTGTATCCACTTCAGAATTTGTATTTATATAAGTTTTTACATGGCTAATACATTTGCATACTCAATTGTAAATTTGTAAACAAAAAGTTCACAACTCCGCTAATAATGCATGTATCCACGGCAGAATTTGTATTTATATTCGTTTTTACACGGCTAATACATTTGCATACTCAATTGTAAATTTGTAAGCAAAAAGTTCACAGCTCAGCTAATAATGCCTGTATCGACTTCCGAATTTGTATTTATATTAGTTTTTACACGGCATACTCAATTGTAAATTTGTAAACAAAAAGTTCACAGCGCAGCTAATAATGCCTGTATCCACTTCAGAATTTGTATTCATATTAGTTTTTTCAAGGCTAATACATTTGCATACTCAATTGTAAATTTGTAAACAAAAAGTTCACAACTCAGCTAATAATGCCTGTATCCACTTCAGAATTTGTATTTATAATAGTTTTTACACGTCTAATACATTTGCATACTAAATTATAAATTTGTAAACAAAAAGTTCACATCTCAGCTAATAATGAAATTTGTAAACAAAAAGTTCACAACTCAGCTAATAATGCATGTATCCACTTAGGAATGTGTATAGTTTTTACACGGCTAATACATTTGCATACTCAATTGTGAATTTGTAAACAAAAAGTTCACAACTCCGCTAATAATGCATGTATCCACGGCAGAATTTGTATTTATATTAGTTTTTACAAGGCTAATACATTTGCATACTCAATTGTAAATTTGTAAACAAAAAGTTCACAACTCAGCTAATAATGAAATTTGTTAACAAAAAGTTCACAACTCAGGTAATAATGCATGTATCCATGGCAGAATTTGTACTTATATTAGTTTTTACAAGGCTAATACATTTGCATACTCAATTGTAAATTTGTAAACAAAAAGTTCACAACTCAGCTAATAATGCCTGTATCCACTTCAGAATTTGTATTTATATTAGTTTTTACACGGCTAATACATTTGCATACTCAATTGTAAATTTGTAAACAAAAAGTTCACATCTCAGCTAATAATGCATAAATCTACGGCAGAATTTGTATTTAAATTAATTCTTACAATTCTAATACATTTGCATACTCAATTGTAAATTTGTAAACAAAAAGTTCACAACTAAGCTAATAATGCATGTATCAACTGCAGAATTTGTACTTATATTAGTTTTTACACGGCTTATACATTTGCATACTCAATTGTAAATTTGTAAACAAAAAGTTCACAACTCAGCTAATAATGCCTGTATCCACTTCAGAATTTGTATTTATATTAGTTTTTACATGGCTAATACATTTGCATACTCAATTGTAAATTTGTAAACAAAAAGTTCACAACTCCGCTAATAATGCATGTATCCACGGCAGAATTTGTACTTATATTAGTTTTTAGAAGGCTAATACATTTGCATACTCAATTGTAAATTTGTAAACAAAAAGTTCACAACCCAGCTAATAATGCCTGTATCCACTTCAGAATTTGTATTTATATTAGTTTTTACATGGCTTATACATTTGCATACTCAATTGTAAATTTGTAAACAAAAAGTTCACAACTCCGCTAATAATGCATGTATCCACGGCAGAATTTGTATTTATATTCGTTTTTACACGGCTAATACATTTGCATACTCAATTGTAAATTTGTAAGCAAAAAGTTCACAGCTCAGCTAATAATACCTGTATCGACTTCCGAATTTGTATTTATATTAGTTTTTACACGGCATACTCAATTGTAAATTTGTAAACAAAAAGTTCACAGCGCAGCTAATAATGCCTGTATCCACTTCAGAATTTGTATTTATATTAGTTTTTTCAAGGCTAATACATTTGCATACTCAATTGTAAATTTGTAAACAAAAAGTTCACAACTCAGATAATAATGCCTGTATCCACTTCAGAATTTGTATTTATAACAGTTTTTATACGGCTAATACATTTGCATACTCAATTGTAAATTTGAAAACAAAAAGTTCACATCTCAGCTAATAATGCATGTATCCACTTTAGAATTTGTATTTATAATAGTTTTTACACGTCTAATACATTTGCATACTAAATTATAAATTTGTAAACAAAAAGTTCACATCTCAGCTAATAATGAAATTTGTAAACAAAAAGTTCACAACTCAGCTAATAATGCATGTATCCACTTAGGAATGTGTATAGTTTTTACACGGCTAATACATTTGCATACTCAAGTGTGAATTTGTAAACAAAAAGTTCACAACTCCGCTAATAATGCATGTATCCACTTCAGAATTTGTATTTATATTAGTTTTTACAAGGCTAATACATTTGCATACTCAATTGTAAATTTGTAAACAAAAAGTTCACAGCTCAGCTAATAATGAAATTTGTAAACAAAAAGTTCACAACTCAGGTAATAATGCATGTATCCATGGCAGAATTTGTACTTATATTAGTTTTTACAAGGCTAATACATTTGCATACTCAATTGTAAATTTGTAAACAAAAAGTTCACAACTCAGCTAATAATGCCTGTATCCACTTCAGAATTTGTATTTATATTAGTTTTTACAAGGCTAATACATTTGCATACTCAATTGTAAATTTGTAAACAAAAAGTTCACAACTCAGCTAATAATGCCTGTATCCACTTCAGAATTTGTATTTATATTAGTTTTTACAAGGCTAATACATTTGCATACTCAATTGTAAATTTGTAAACAAAAAGTTCACAACTCAGCTAATAATGCCGGTATCCACTTCAGAATTTAGTATTTATATTAGTTTTTACATGGCTAATACATTTGCATACTCAATTGTAAATTTGTAAACAAAAAGTTCACAACTCCGCTAATTATGCATGTATCCACGGCAGAATTTGTATTTATATTCGTTTTTACACGGCTAATACATTTGCATACTCAATTGTAAATTTGTAAACAAAAAGTTCACAGCTCAGCTAATAATGCCTGTATCCACTTCAGAATTTAGGGTTTATATTAGTTTTACATGGCTAATACATTTGCATACTCAATTGTAAATTTGTAAACAAAAAGTTCACAACTCCGCTAATAATGAATGTATCCACGGCAGAATTTGTATTTATATTCGTTTTTACACGGCTAATACATTTGCATACTCAATTGTAAATTTGTAAACAAAAAGTTCACAGCTCAGCTAATAATGCCTGTATCCACTTCAGAATTTAGGGTTTATATTAGTTTTTACATGGCTAATACATTTGCATACTCAATTGTAAATTTGTAAACAAAAAGTTCACAACTCCGCTAATAATGAATGTATCCACGGCAGAATTTGTATTTGTATTAGTTTTTACAAGGCTAATACATTTGCATACTCAATTGTAAATTTGTAAACAAAAAGTTTACAACTCAGCTAATAATGCCTGTATCCACTTCAGAATTTGTATTTATATTAGTTTTTACATGGCTAATACATTTGCATACTCAATTGTAAATTTGTAAACAAAAAGTTCACAACTCCGCTAATAATGCATGTATCCACGGCAGAATTTGTATTTATATTCGTTTTTACACGGCTAATACATTTGCATACTCAATTGTAAATTTGTAAACAAAAAGTTCACAGCTCAGCTAATAATGCCTGTATCCACTTCAGAATTTAGGGTTTATATTAGTTTTTACATGGCTAATACATTTGCATACTCAATTGTAAATTTGTAAACAAAAAGTTCACAACTCCGCTAATAATGAATGTATCCACGGCAGAATTTGTATTTGTATTAGTTTTTACAAGGCTAATACATTTGCATACTCAATTATAAATTTGTAAACAAAAAGTTCACAGCGCAGCTAATAATGCCTGTATCCACTTCAGAATTTGTATTTATATTAGTTTTTACAAGGCTAATACATTTGCATACTCAATTGTAAATTTGTAAACAAAAAGTTCACAACTCACCTAATAATGCCTGTATCCACTTCAGAGTTTGTATTTATATTAGTTTTTACAAGGCTAATACATTTGCATACTCAATTGTAAATTTGTTCATTTCGCATTCGACCTTCATTGAGTGCAGACGTGCTTACGGACGACCGCTACGCGGGGTTTATTCTCGAAGTGTTTTTTCATGGTGAAAAAGTAAATTCGGAACTCTAAACTACGTACTGTCAGCTAGGCCAAGCCCTACAGTGCGTATGACATACGGACACTAGTGCGTGAGACGTGTTTTTGAGCTGCAAAGTTCATTTATATTGTGCCACGCGTAACAAGCTCAAAATAATGAGCGGCGATCAAAAGAATGAGCGTAGAACCTTTGTAAACCAAAGAAACGGTGTTTTCTCTTATTTCTCAACTCGCGATATCGAAGCAGAAAAAACGTCTACCAAGCCCAACCCGGCTCTACTGACCGCCGACGGCACGAGAGCGCGCTCTTGCTCTCCCGCCCTACTTATTCCAGCTCCTACATCTTGGAGCTCCCAATGCCAAACCCCACCACCAGCGGCTTCGATGGAAGACGCACCAACAACAAGCAGAGCTGCAATTTCTGCAAACGCATCAAAAGCAACAGCAACAACTAAACCAACGACCAATATTGCGAAATCGGTGCCAACGGCCGCAGCGCAAAATACAATGGTAACAAAAACCGTGAGCTCCGATAAGCAACAAGCGGTTCCGGCCATACAGACTGGCATGGATCGCTACATCCAAATTAAGCGTAAGCTTAGCCCCCATAACACGGTTGGTAACAAGCCTAAGATCAACCGTGTCACCAAAAGCTACGACCCAAACAACACCAACAAATTTTCTCCGCTAGCAGCTGGTGAGAATAATGAAGCAGAGCTGGAGCAGGAGACTCAAAAACAGCCAAAGCCCCCACCTATATATATAAGGGAGAAAAGTTCAAACGCCCTGGTCAACAAAATTGTTGCGGTGGTCGGGGACGGAAACTTTCATGTTGTTCCGATTATTAAAGGGAACATCTGCTAAACCAAAGTTCAAACCAAAACAGAAGAACACTTTCGAGCTGTGTCTAATTACCTGCAGGAAGCAAAAAAGAGCTTTTACACCTACCAACTAAAAAGCAGCAAGGGGCTGCAAGTAGTGCTGAAAGGAATTGAACCCCCTCCGAGATACTAGAAGCCCTGAAAGGCAAGGGTTTCTTTGCCAAGAATGTTAGCAACATTATCAACAAAAACAAAAAGCCGCAACCTCTTTTCAAAGTCGAACTTGAGCCAGACAGTAAAGCCCTAAAGAAGAATGTAGTTCACCCGATCTACAAGTTGCAGTTCCTACTGCAGCGAAGAATCACCGTGGAAGAACCTCACAAACGCAACGGTCCTGTGCAATGCACGAATTGCCAGGAGTATGGTCATACAAGGACATACTGCACCCTTCGGTCAGTCTGCGTAGTCTGTGGAGACTTCCACAACTCCGCACACTGCCCTGCGAACAAAGAAGACCCCAACACGAAAAAATTCGGAAACTGCGGAGGAAACCATACAGCTAACTACAGAGGCTGTGAGGTTTTCAAGGAGCTGAAGAGTCGCATGCGAAGAGCGACAGCTACACGCCAACAAAATACACAAAATGTGTATTTTAATTCAAAAACTACTCCAGATGTATTTTTTGCCAAAGCAGCCAGATCTTCTTTTGGTCCGCTAAATGCCCCAACGGGCATCTCCTACGCCGAAGCTCTACGGACAGGTATGCAAAATCCACTCCCCACAAACTCAGTAAATGCTCAGCAGGCCCCAGAGCAGCCACTAAACAACATGGAATCCATGATGGTGACCATGCAACAAAGCATGATGGAACTCATGTCATTTATGAAAACGACCATGCAAATGCTCGTCCAGAATCAGAATATGGTGATACAGCTGCTCGTAGCACAACAGTCAAAATAATCAATGTCCAATCTACGTATATCCACGTGGAATGCCAATGGCGTCTCACGGCATAAACTTGAACTAACACAAATTCTAAACGAAAACCACATCGACGCCATGCTACTGGTTGAAACGCACCTCACAAGCAGATACAACTTTCATATAAGAGGTTATACCTTCTACCGCACAGATCATCCAGATGGTAAAGCCCACGGCGGGACCGGCATCCTTATCAGAGAACGCATCAAACACCACTTCCACCAAAGGTTTGCAACAAATTACCTGCAAGCTACGTCCATTAAAGTGCAGTCAGGTAACGGCAACCTTTGCATTGCTGCTGTCTACTGCCCACCTCGCTTTACAATCTCTGAAGGTCAATTCATGGATTTTTACAACTCACTTGGAGATCGATTTATAGCTGCAGGAGATTACAACGCCAAGCATACGCATTGGGGATCCCGCCTCGTGACCCCCAAGGGAAGACAACTGTACAACGCTCTCATCAATGTGAGAAATAAGCTGGACTACGTTTCCCCTGGTAGCCCCACATATTGGCCAGCGGACCCCAGAAAGATACCCGATCTAATTGACTTCGCGGTGACAAAAAACATCCCACGAAATTTAATAAACGCCAAGGCCCTTCCAGACCTTCCTTCAGATCACTCGCCGCTGTTGATAACCCTCCTTCAAAGCCCAGAAACTACGGATCGCCCCTATAGGCTGACGTCGCACAGAACCAATTGGATGAAATACAAAAAGTATGTGAGTTCCCACATTGAGCTAGCCCCCCAGCTCAATACTGAAACCGACATCGACTCCTCCACCTCCGCACTGGAAGAGGTACTTGTGACTGCAGCCAGAATCTCAACACCACAACAGACGGATGTGCAAAAAATCAAATTCAAAACGAACCAGCAAATTGAACAGCTTATCCAAGAAAAGAGGCGTCTGCGACGGGTGTAGCAAACCAATAGATCGCCATGCTCAAAGCAACGTCTAAATGAAGCCACACGCAAACTAAGCCGGGCCCTGAAGCAAGATGCCGAAAAAGCACAATTAAGATATATTGAAAAACTCTCGCCAACCAGCACAAAGCATCCCTTATGGAGAGCTCACCCAAATTTAAGCTCACCGGCTGAAACCATCACCCCGATAAGAAAGTCATCTGGTTGCTGGGCCCGCAGCGACAAAGACAGAGCCGAAACTTTTGCCTCACATCTCCAGGGCGTTTTCCAGCCGAACCCTGCTGCAAATCCATTTGATCTACCGCAAATCCACACTGAAACGGAATCTACTCCAGCATCATTTCGTCCGAACGAGATAACGAAGGTCATCAGGGAACTGAAGCCGAAAAAGGCTCCCGGCGTTGACCTAATAACTCAAAAAATGATAATTGAACTTCCGAATTGTGCTATTGAGGTCATCTGTAAAATCTTCAATGGGATCATAAGTCTCGGCCATTACCCAACAAAATGGAAAAAATCTATAATTATAATGATACCGAAGACCGGAAAAGACCACACGATTCCGTCATCTTACCGACCAATAAGTCTACTATCATGCTTGTCCAAGTTATTTGAAAAATGCCTACTAAAGCGCATAATCCCTTATCTGGGAGCTCACAACATTATCCCAGCTCATCAATTTGGCTTCAGAGAAAAACATGGAACTATCGAGCAAGTTAACAGAATAACATCAGAAATTCGCACAGCCTTCGAGCATCGAGAATATTGCAGCGCGATATATCTCGACGTTTCTCAAGCATTCGACCGAGTCTGGCTCAACGGCCTCATGCACAAAATAAAAACACTCTTGCCGGTATACACACACAAATTACTTGAGTCGTATCTCTACAACAGAGTCTTCGCAGTGAGGTGCAACGCAACAACATCCGGCACCTATTCAATCGAAGCTGGAGTCCCACAAGAAAGTGCACTTGGGCCTACCCTATTTGTTCTATACACAGCGGATATCCCCACAAGCGACCAGCTAACATTATCCACTTTCGCTGATGACACTGCGATCCTCAGCCGTTCCAGATGCCCAGTCCGTGCAACAGCCCAGCTCGCCAACCACCTCAAGGTAGTCGAGAAGTGGCTATCTGATTGGCGTATTAAAATAAATGAACAAAAGTGTAAGCACATAACGTTCACCCTCAACAGACAAACATGCCCCCCGCTCTACCTGAACAGCACACTGATCCCCGAAGTCAACGTGGTAACGTACCTGGGCGTCCACCTGGACAGACGCCTAAGATGGCGAAGACATATTGAATGCAAGAAACTTCATCTAAAACTAAAAGCCAGCAGCCTCCACTGGCTCATAAACTCCCGATCGCCCCTGTGTCTGGACTACAAGGTCCTGCTCTACAACTCCACACTAAAGCCATCCACAGGGATCTCGGCATTCCTGCAGTTAAGAACGAAATAGAAAAACAAAAAGCGTCCTACAAGGAAAAACTCTCCACCCATCCAAATCCTTTAGCAAGGGACTTGATACGAGTTTCCAGAAGAAGCCGCCTACTACGTAACCATCCAACCCAGCCATAATTATTCAGGGCCATTTACTCTGTACCAGTCTCATGACTGCTAGTTAGGTAGTATTGTAAGATTTGATACACTTATTGTTAGTCTCATAAATGAGAAGATTCAATAAATAAAAGCAAAGCCTAAAAAAAAAAAAAAAAAAAAATTGTAAATTTGTAAACAAAAAGTTCACAACTCAGATAATAATGCATATATCCACTTCAGAATTTGTATTTATAATAGTTTTTACACGGCTAATACATTTGCATACTCAATTGTAAATTTGAAAACAAAAAGTTCACATCTCAGCTAATAATGCATGTATCCACTTTAGAATTTGTATTTATAATAGTTTTACACGGCTAATACATTTGCAGACTAAATTGTAAATTTGTAAACAAAAAGTTCACATCTCAGCTAATAATGCATGTATCCACGGAAGAATTTATATTTAAATTAGTTCTTACAATGCTAATACATTTGCATACTCAATTGTAAATTTGTAAACAAAAAGTTCACAACTCCGAAAATAATGCATGTATCCACGGCAGAATTTGTACTTATATTAGTTTTTAGAAGGCTAATACATTTGCATACTCAATTGTAAATTTGTAAACAAAAAGTTCACAACTCAGCTAATAATGCATGTATCCACGGCAGAATTTATATTTATATTAGTTTTTACACGTCTAATACATTTGCATACTCAATTGTAAATTTTTAAACAAAAAGTTCACAACTCCACTAATAATGCATGTATCCAACCAGAATTTGTACTTATATTAGTTTTTAGAAGGCTAATACATTTGCATACTCAATTGTAATTTGTAAACAAAAAGTTCACACCGCTAATAATGCATGTATCCGCGGCAGAATTTGTACTTATATTAGTTTTTAGAAGGCTAATTTATTTGCATACTCAATTGTAAATTTGTAAACAAAAAGTTCACAACTCAGGTAATAATGCATGTATCCAACCAGAATATGTACTTATTTTAGTTTTTACACGTCTAATACATTTGCATACTCAATTGTAAATTTGTAAACAAAAAGTTCACAACTCAGCTAATAATGCCTGTATCCACTTCAGAATTTGTATTTATATTAGTTTTTAGAAGGCTAATACATTTGCATACTCAATTGTAAATTTGTAAACAAAAAGTTCACAACTCAGATAATAATGCATATATCCACTTCAGAATTTGTATTTATAATAGTTTTTACACGGCTAATACATTTGCATACTCAATTGTAAATTTGAAAACAAAAAGTTCACAGCTCAGCTAATAATGTCTGTATCCACTTCAGAATTTGTATTTATAATAGTTTTTACACGGCTAATACATTTGCATACTCAATTGTAAATTTGTAAACAAAAAGTTCACATCTCAGCTAATAATGAAATTTGTAAACAAAAAGTTCACAACTCAGCTAATAATGCATGTATCCACGGCATAAATTGTACTTATATTATTTGTTACATGGCTAATACATTTGCATACTTAATTGTAAATCTGTAGACAAAAAGTTCACAGCTCAGCTAATAATACATGTATCCACTTCAGAATTTGTATTTATATTCGTTTTTACACGACTAATACATTTGCATACTCAATTGTAAATTTGTAATCAAAAAGTTCACAACTCCGCTAATAGTGCATGTATCCACGGCAGAATTTGTATTTATATTAGTTTTTACAAGGCTAATACATTTGCATACTCAATTATAAATTTGTAAACAAAAAGTTCACAACTCAGCTAATAATGCCTGTATCCACTTCAGAAATTGTATTTATATTAGTTTTTACATGGCTAATACATTTGCATACTCAATTGTAAATTTGTAAACAAAAAGTTCACATCTCAGCTAATAATGAAATTTGTAAACAAAAAGTTCACAACTCAGCTAATAATGCATGTATCCACGGCAGAATTTGTACTTATATTAGTTTTTAGAAGGCTAATACATTTGCATACTCAATTGTAAATTTGTATACAAAAAGTTCACAACTCAGCTAATAATGCCTGTATCCACTTCAGAATTTGTATTTATATTAGTTTTTACAAGGCTAATACATTTGCATACTCAATTGTAAAATTGTAAACAAAAAGTTCACAACTCAGCTAATAATGCCTGTATCCACGGCAGAATTTGTATTTATATTAGTTTTTACAAGGCTAATACATTTGCATACTTAATTGTAAATTTGTAAACAAAAAGTTCACAACTCAGCTAATAATGCCTGTATCCACTTCAGAATTTGTATTTATATTAGTTTTTACAAGGCTAATACATTTGCATACTCAATTGTTAATTTGTAAACAAAAAGTTCACAACTCAGCTAATAATGCCTGTATCCACTTCAGAATTTGTATTTATATTAGTTTGTACAAGGCTAATACATTTGCATACTCAATTGTAAATTTGTAAACAAAAAGTTTACAACTCAGCTAATATTGCCTGTATCCACTTCAGAATTTGTATTTATATTAGTTTTTACATGGCTAATACATTTGCATACTCAATTGTAAATTTGTAAACAAAAAGTTCACAACTCCGCTAATAATGCATGTATCCATGGCAGAATTTGTACTTATATTAGTTTTTAGAAGGCTAATACATTTGCATACTCAATTGTAAATTTGAAAACAAAAAGTTCACAACTCAGCTAATAATGCATGAATCCACTTCAGATTTTGTATTTATATTAATTTTTACACGGCTAATACATTTGCATACTCAATTGTAAATTTGTAAACAAAAAGTTCACATCTCAGCTAATAATGCATGTATCCTCGGCAGAATTTGTACTTATATTAGTTTTTACAAGGCTAATACATTTGCATACTCAATTGTAAATTTGTATACAAAAAGTTCACAACTCAGCTAATAATGCCTGTATCCACTTCAGAATTTGTATTTATATTAGTTTTTACAATGCTAATACATTTGCATACTCAATTGTAAAATTGTAAACAAAAAGTTCACAACTCAGCTAATAATGCCTGTATCCACGGCAGAATTTGTATTTATATTAGTTTTTACAAGGCTAATACATTTGCATACTTAATTGTAAATTTGTAAACAAAAAGTTCACAACTCAGCTAATAATGCCTGTATCCACTTCAGAATTTGTATTTATATTAGTTTTTACAAGGCTAATACATTTGCATACTCAATTGTAAATTTGTAAACAAAAAGTTCACAACTCAGCTAATAATGCCTGTATCCACTTCAGAATTTGTATTTATATTAGTTTGTACAAGGCTAATACATTTGCATACTCAATTGTAAATTTGTAAACAAAAAGTTTACAACTCAGCTAATATTGTCTGTATCCACTTCAGAATTTGTATTTATATTAGTTTTTACATGGCTAATACATTTGCATACTCAATTGTAAATTTGTAAACAAAAAGTTCACAACTCCGCAAATAATGCATGTATCCACGGCAGAATTTATACTTATATTAGTTTTTAGAAGGCTAATACATTTGCATACTCAAATGTAAATTTGTAAACAAAAAGTTCACAACTCAGCTAATAATGCATGTATCCACGGCAGAATTTATATTTATATTAGTTTTTACACGTCTAATACATTTGCATACTCATTTGTAAATTTTTAAACAAAAAGTTCACAACTCCACTAATAATGCATGTATCCAACCAGAATTTGTACTTATATTAGTTTTTAGAAGGCTAATACATTTGCATACTCAATTGTAAATTTGTAAACAAAAAGTTCACAACTCCGCTAATAATGCATGTATCCACGGCAGAATTTGTACTTATATTAGTTTTTAGAAGGCTAATTTATTTGCATACTCAATTGTAAATTTGTAAACAAAAAGTTCACAACTCCACTAATAATGCATGTATCCAACCAGAATATGTACTTATTTTAGTTTTTACACGTCTAATACATTTGAATACTCAATTGTAAATTTGTAAACAAAAAGTTCACAACTCAGCTAATAATGGCTGTATCCACTTCAGAATTTGTATTTATATTAGTTTTTAGAAGGCTAATACATTTGCATACTCAATTGTAAATTTGTAAACAAAAAGTTCACAACTCAGATAATAATGCATATATCCACTTCAGAATTTGTATTTATAATAGTTTTTTCACGGCTAATACATTTGCATACTCAATTGTAAATTTGAAAACAAAAAGTTCACAGCTCAGCTAATAATGTCTGTATCCACTTCAGAATTTGTATTTATAATAGTTTTTCCACGGCTAATACATTTGCATACTCAATTGTAAATCTGTAGACAAAAAGTTCACAGCTCAGCTAATAATACATGTATCCACTTCAGAATTTGTATTTATATTCGTTTTTACACGGCTAATACATTTGCATACTCAATTGTAAATTTGTAATCAAAAAGTTCACAACTCCACGGCAGAATTTGTATTTATATTAGTTTTTACAAGGCTAATACATTTGCATACTCAATTGTAAATTTGTAAACAAAAAGTTCACAACTCAGCTAATAATGCCTGTATCCACTTCAGAAATTGTATTTATATTAGTTTTTACATGGCTAATACATTTGCATACTCAATTGTAAATTTGTAAACAAAAAGTTCACATCTCAGCTAATAATGAAATTTGTAAACAAAAAGTTCACAACTCAGCTAATAATGCATGTATCCACGGCAGAATTTGTACTTATATTAGTTTTTACAAGGCTAATACATTTGCATACTCAATTGTAAATTTGTATACAAAAAGTTCACAACTCAGCTAAAAATGCCTGTATCCACTTCAGAATTTGTATTTATATTAGTTTTTACAAGGCTAATACATTTGCATACTCAATTGAAAAATTTGTAAACAAAAAGTTCACAACTCAGCTAATAATGCCTGTATCCACGGCAGAATTTGTATTTATATTAGTTTTTACAAGGCTAATACATTTGCATACTTAATTGTAAATTTGTAAACAAAAAGTTCACAACTCAGCTAATAATGCCTGTATCCACTTCAGAATTTGTATTTATATTAGTTTTTAGAAGGCTAATACATTTGCATACTCAATTGTAAATTTGTAAACAAAAAGTTCACAACTCAGCTAATATTGCCTGTATCCACTTCAGAATTTGTATTTATATTAGTTTTTACATGGCTAATACATTTGCATACTCAATTGTAAATTTGTAAACAAAAAATTCACAACTCCGCTAATAATGCATGTATCCATGGCAGAATTTGTACTTATATTAGTTTTTAGAAGGCTAATACATTTGCATACTCAATTGTAAATTTGAAAACAAAAAGTTCACAACTCAGCTAATAATGCATGAATCCACTTCAGATTTTGTATTTATATTAATTTTTACACGGCTAATACATTTGCATACTCAATTGTAAATTTGTAAACAAAAAGTTCACAACTCCGCAAATAATGCATGTATCCACGGCAGAATTTATACTTATATTAGTTTTTAGAAGGCTAATACATTTGCATACTCAAATGTAAATTTGTAAACAAAAAGTTCACAACTCAGCAAATAATGCATGTATCCACGGCAGAATTTGTACTTATAGTAGTTTTTACACGGCTTATACATTTGCATACTCAATTGTAAATTTGTAAACAAAAAGTTCACAACTCAGCTAATAATGCCTGAATCCACTTCAGAATTTATATTTTTATTAGTTTTTACACGTCTTATACATTTGCATACTCAATTGTAAATTTTTAAACAAAAAGTTCACAACTCCACTAATAATGCATGTATCCAACCAGAATTTGTACTTATATTAGTTTTTAGAAGGCTAATACATTTGCATACTCAATTGTAAATTTGTAAACAAAAAGTTCACAACTCCGCTAATAATGCATGTATCCACGGCAGAATTTGTACTTATATTAGTTTTTAGAAGGCTAATACATTTGCATACTCAATTGTAAATTTGTAAACAAAAAGTTCACAACTCCACTAATAATGCATGTATCCAACCAGAATTTGTACTTATATTAGTTTTTACACGGCTAATACATTTGCATACTCAATTGTAAATTTGAAAACAAAAAGTTCACAGCTCAGCTAATAATGTCTGTATCCACTTCAGAATTTGTATTTATAATAGTTTTTACACGGCTAATACATTTGCATACTCAATTGTAAATTTGTAAACAAAAAGTTCACATCTCAGCTAATAATGAAATTTGTAAACAAAAAGTTCACAACTCAGCTAATAATGCCTGTATCCACTTCAGAATTTGTACTTATATTATTTTTTACATGGCTAATACATTTGCATACTCAATTGTAAATTTGTAAACAAAAAGTTCACAACCAAGCTAATAATGCATGTATCCACTTAAGAATGTGTATAGTTTTTACACGGCTAATACATTTGCATACTCAATTGTAAATTTGTAAACAAAATGTTCACAGCTCAGATAAAATTGCATATATCCACTTCAGAATTTGTATTTATATTCGTTTTTGCACGGCTAATACATTTGCATACTCAATTGTAAATTTGTAAACAAAAAGTCCACAGCTCAGCTAATAATGCCTGTATCGACTTCCGAATTTGTATTTATATAAGTTTTTACACGGCTAATACATTTGCATACTCAATTGTAAATTTGTAAACAAAAAGTTCACAACTCCGAAAATAATGCATGTATCCACGGCAGAATTTGTACTTATATTAGTTTTTAGAAGGCTAATACATTTGCATACTCAATTGTAAATTTGTAAACAAAAAGTTCACAACTCCGCTAATAATGCATGTATCCACGGCAGAATTTGTACTTATATTAGTTTTTAGAAGGCTAATTTATTTGCATACTCAATTGTAAATTTGTAAACAAAAATTTCACAACTCCGCTAATAATGCATGTATCCACGGCAGAATTTGTACTTATATTAGTTTTTAGAAGGCTAATTTATTTGCATACTCAATTGTAAATTTGTAAACAAAAAGTTCACAACTCCGCTAATAATGCATGTATCCACGGCAGAATTTGTACTTATATTAGTTTTTAGAAGGCTAATTTATTTGCATACTCAATTGTAAATTTGTAAACAAAAAGTTCACAACTCAGCTAATAATGCATGTATCCACGGCAGAATTTATATTTAAATTAGTTCTTACAATGCTAATACATTTGCATACTCAATTGTAAATTTGTAAACAAAAAGTTAACAACTGCGAAAATAATGCATGTATCCACGGCAGAATTTGTACTTATATTAGTTTTTAGAAGGCTAATACATTTGCATACTCAATTGTAAATTTGTAAACAAAAAGTTCACAACTCCGCTAATAATGCATGTATCCACGGCAGAATTTGTACTTATATTAGTTTTTAGAAGGCTAATACATTTGCATACTCAATTGTAAATTTGTAAACAAAAAGTTCACAACTCCGCTAATGATGCATGTATCCATGGCAGAATTTGTACTTATATTAGTTTTTAGAAGGCTAATACATTTGCATACTCAATTGTAAATTTGTAAACAAAAAGTTCACAACTCAGATAATAATGCATATATCCACTTCAGAATTTGTATTTATAATAGTTTTTACACGGCTAATACATTTGCATACTCAATTGTAAATTTGTAAACAAAAAGTTCACAGCTCAGCTAATAATGTCTGTATCCACTTCAGAATTTGTATTTATAATAGTTTTTACACGGCTAATACATTTGCATACTCAATTGTAAATTTGTAAACAAAAAGTTCACATCTCAGCTAATAATGAAATTTGTAAACAAAAAGTTCACAACTCCACTAATAATGCATGTATCCAACCAGAATTTGTACTTATTTTAGTTTTTACACGTCTAATACATTTGCATACTCAATTGTAAATTTGTAAACAAAAAGTTCACAACTCAGCTAATAATGCCTGTATCCACTTCAGAATTTGTATTTATATTAGTTTTTACATGGCTAATACATTTGCATACTCAATTGTAAATTTGTAAACAAAAAGTTCACAACTCCGCTAATAATGCATGTATCCATGGCAGAATTTGTACTTATATTAGTTTTTAGAAGGCTAATACATTTGCATACTCAATTGTAAATTTGTAAACAAAAAGTTCACAACTCCGCTAATAATGCATGTATCCACGGCAGAATTTGTACTTATATTAGTTTTTAGAAGGCTAATACATTTGCATACTCAATTGTAAATTTGTAAACAAAAAGTTCACAACTCAGCTAATAATGAAATTTGTAAACAAAAAGTTCACAACTCAGCTAATAATGCATGTATCCACGGCAGAATTTGTACTTATATTAGTTTTTACAAGGCTAATACATTTGCATACTCAATTGTAAATTTGTAAACAAAAAGTTCACAGCTCAGCTAATAATGTCTGTATCCACTTCAGAATTTGTATTTATAATAGTTTTTACACGGCTAATACATTTGCATACTCAATTGTAAATTTGTAAACAAAAAGTTCACATCTCAGCTAATAATGAAATTTGTAAACAAAAAGTTCACAACTCCACTAATAATGCATGTATCCAACCAGAATTTGTACTTATTTTAGTTTTTACACGTCTAATACATTTGCATACTCAATTGTAAATTTGTAAACAAAAAGTTCACAACTCAGCTAATAATGCCTGTATCCACTTCAGAATTTGTATTTATATTAGTTTTTACATGGCTAATACATTTGCATACTCAATTGTAAATTTTTAAACAAAAAGTTCACAACTCCACTAATAATGCATGTATCCAACCAGAATTTGTACTTATATTAGTTTTTAGAAAGCTAATACATTTGCATACTCAATTGTAAATTTGTAAACAAAAAGTTCACAACTCCGCTAATAATGCATGTATCCACGGCAGAATTTGTACTTATATTAGTTTTTAGAAGGCTAATACATTTGCATACTCAATTGTAAATTTGTAAACAAAAAGTTCACAACTCCACTAATAATGCATGTATCCAACCAGAATTTGTACTTATATTAGTTTTTACACGGCTAATACATTTGCATACTCAATTGTAAATTTGAAAACAAAAAGTTCACAGCTCAGCTAATAATGTCTGTATCCACTTCAGAATTTGTATTTATAATAGTTTTTACACGGCTAATACATTTGCATACTCAATTGTAAATTTGTAAACAAAAAGTTCACATCTCAGCTAATAATGAAATTTGTAAACAAAAAGTTCACAACTCAGCTAATAATGCCTGTATCCACTTCAGAATTTGTACTTATATTATTTTTTACATGGCTAATACATTTGCATACTCAATTGTAAATTTGTAAACAAAAAGTTCACAACCAAGCTAATAATGCATGTATCCACTTAAGAATGTGTATAGTTTTTACACGGCTAATACATTTGCATACTCAATTGTAAATTTGTAAACAAAATGTTCACAGCTCAGATAAAATTGCATATATCCACTTCAGAATTTGTATTTATATTCGTTTTTGCACGGCTAATACATTTGCATACTCAATTGTAAATTTGTAAACAAAAAGTTCACAGCTCAGCTAATAATGCCTGTATCGACTTCCGAATTTGTATTTATATAAGTTTTTACACGGCTAATACATTTGCATACTCAATTGTAAATTTGTAAACAAAAAGTTCACAACTCCGCTAATAATGCATGTATCCACGGCAGAATTTGTACTTATATTAGTTTTTAGAAGGCTAATTTATTTGCATACTCAATTGTAAATTTGTAAACAAAAATTTCACAACTCCGCTAATAATGCATGTATCCACGGCAGAATTTGTACTTATATTAGTTTTTAGAAGGCTAATTTATTTGCATACTCAATTGTAAATTTGTAAACAAAAAGTTCACAACTCCGCTAATAATGCATGTATCCACGGCAGAATTTGTACTTATATTAGTTTTTAGAAGGCTAATTTATTTGCATACTCAATTGTAAATTTGTAAACAAAAAGTTCACAACTCAGCTAATAATGCATGTATCCACGGCAGAATTTATATTTAAATTAGTTCTTACAATGCTAATACATTTGCATACTCAATTGTAAATTTGTAAACAAAAAGTTAACAACTGCGAAAATAATGCATGTATCCACGGCAGAATTTGTACTTATATTAGTTTTTAGAAGGCTAATACATTTGCATACTCAATTGTAAATTTGTAAACAAAAAGTTCACAACTCCGCTAATAATGCATGTATCCACGGCAGAATTTGTACTTATATTAGTTTTTAGAAGGCTAATACATTTGCATACTCAATTGTAAATTTGTAAACAAAAAGTTCACAACTCCGCTAATAATGCATGTATCCATGGCAGAATTTGTACTTATATTAGTTTTTAGAAGGCTAATACATTTGCATACTCAATTGTAAATTTGTAAACAAAAAGTTCACAACTCAGATAATAATGCATATATCCACTTCAGAATTTGTATTTATAATAGTTTTTACACGGCTAATACATTTGCATACTCAATTGTAAATTTGTAAACAAAAAGTTCACAGCTCAGCTAATAATGTCTGTATCCACTTCAGAATTTGTATTTATAATAGTTTTTACACGGCTAATACATTTGCATACTCAATTGTAAATTTGTAAACAAAAAGTTCACATCTCAGCTAATAATGAAATTTGTAAACAAAAAGTTCACAACTCCACTAATAATGCATGTATCCAACCAGAATTTGTACTTATTTTAGTTTTTACACGTCTAATACATTTGCATACTCAATTGTAAATTTGTAAACAAAAAGTTCACAACTCAGCTAATAATGCCTGTATCCACTTCAGAATTTGTATTTATATTAGTTTTTACATGGCTAATACATTTGCATACTCAATTGTAAATTTGTAAACAAAAAGTTCACAACTCCGCTAATAATGCATATATCCACTTCAGAATTTGTATTTATAATAGTTTTTACACGGCTAATACATTTGCATACTCAATTGTAAATTTGTAAACAAAAAGTTCACAGCTCAGCTAATAATGTCTGTATCCACTTCAGAATTTGTATTTATAATAGTTTTTACACGGCTAATACATTTGCATACTCAATTGTAAATTTGTAAACAAAAAGTTCACATCTCAGCTAATAATGAAATTTGTAAACAAAAAGTTCACAACTCAGCTAATAATGCATGTATCCACGGCATAAATTGTACTTATATTATTTTTTACATGGCTAATACATTTGCATACTCAATTGTAAATCTGTAGACAAAAAGTTCACAGCTCAGCTAATAATACATGTATCCACTTCAGAATTTGTATTTATATTCGTTTTTACACGGCTAATACATTTGCATACTCAATTGTAAATTTGTAAACAAAAAGTTCACAACTCAGCTAATAATGCATGTATCCACTTAAGAATGTGTATAATTTTTACACGGCTAATACATTTGCATACTCAATTGTAAATTTGTAAACAAAAAGTTCACAACTCCGCTAATAATGCATGTATCCACCGCGGAATTTGTATTTATATTAGTTTTTACAAGGCTAATACATTTGCATACTCAATTGTAAATTTGTAAACAAAAAGTTCACAACTCAGCTAATAATGCCTGTATCCACTTCAGAATTTGTATTTATATTAGTTTTTACATGGCTAATACATTTGCATACTCAATTGTAAATTTGTAAACAAAAAGTTCACATCTCAGCTAATAATGAAATTTGTAAACAAAAAGTTCACAACTCAGCTAATAATGCATGTATCCACGGCAGAATTTGTACTTAAATTAGTTTTTAGAAGGCTAATACATTTGCACACTCAATTGTAAATTTGTAAACAAAAAGTTCACAACTCCGCTAATAATGCATGTATCCACGGCGGAATTTGTATTTATATTAGTTTTTACAAGGCTAATACATTTGCATACTCAATTGTAAATTTGTAAACAAAAAGTTCACAACTCAGCTAATAATGCCTGTATCCACTTCAGAATTTGTATTTATATTAGTTTTTACATGGCTAATACATTTGCATACTCAATTGTAAATTTGTAAACAAAAAGTTCACATCTCAGCTAATAATGAAATTTGTAAACAAAAAGTTCACAACTCCGCTAATAATGCATGTATCCACGGCAGAATTTGTACTTATATTAGTTTTTAGAAGGCTAATACATTTGCATACTCAATTGTAAATTTGTAAACAAAAAGTTCACAACTCCGCTAATAATGCATGTATCCACGGCAGAATTTGTACTTATATTAGTTTTTAGAAGGCTAATTTATTTGCATACTCAATTGTAAATTTGTAAACAAAAAGTTCACAACTCCACTAATAATGCATGTATCCAACCAGAATTTGTACTTATTTTAGTTTTTACACGTCTAATACATTTGCATACTCAATTGTAAATTTGTAAACAAAAAGTTCACATCTCAGCTAATAATGCCTGTATCCACTTCAGAATTTGTATTTATATTAGTTTTTACATGGCTAATACATTTGCATACTCAATTGTAAATTTGTAAACAAAAAGTTCACATCTCAGCTAATAATGAAATTTGTAAACAAAAAGTTCACAACTCAGCTAATAATGCCTGTATCCACTTCAGAATTTGTATTTATATTAGTTTTTACATGGCTAATACATTTGCATACTCAATTGTAAATTTGTAAACAAAAAGTTCACAACTCCGCTAATAATGCATGTATCCACGGCGGAATTTGTATTTATATTAGTTTTTACAAGGCTAATACATTTGCATACTCAATTGTAAATTTGTAAACAAAAAGTTCACATCTCAGCTAATAATGCCTGTATCCACTTCAGAATTTGTATTTATATTAGTTTTTACATGGCTAATACATTTGCATACTCAATTGTAAATTTTTAAACAAAAAGTTCACATCTCAGCTAATAATGAAATTTGTAAACAAAAAGTTCACAACTCAGCTAATAATGCATGTATCCACGGCAGAATTTGTACTTATATTAGTTTTTACAAGTGACTCACACACTCCAATACATTGTCGTTGTGTAGGGGAATGTGTGAGTCGCTGTTGATTTGTCAGGAATAAGGCGAATAGATAGCACGGCTTACGGTGAATAAAGACAATAACTCGTGATCTTAATTGTACTTTAATGATGAACAACTCGATTATAGAATATTAATGGATACAGATATATGTGCGTTATTTGATTAATACGTTTGCGAAAATGTCGTTCTCGCGGAGCTGGCGTTGCTTGTCGTTCTCGTTCTCCAACTCTTCGCCAACTAACTCCGAGATGCCAGACCGTTGCTGTCTAATGGTTCTCCATCGGAACCGGATCGTGACACTCGTGACAGCTCGGCCAATCCTGCATTCGGATCGTCCTCGATTCGATCCTCGTCATCGTCGGGAACATCCAACTCAGGGACGTTGGAGCACCACGGCTTGATTTTATCCGAGGAATAGACAGAACTGTATTTACGTCCTGTAATCTGAATACCTGGGATGTCTTCGATTACATAACGATCGTTTCCAAGGACCTTGACGACGATATATGGTCCTCGATAGCGTGGTTCGAGCTTTCGCGACTCGCCTGTAGCAGCTGGTTCATTTTCAACGACTACAAGGTTACCTGTGGAGTAGATAGAAGGGTTAGCGTGTTTGGTATCAAAGCGTTGTTTCCATTTAGCTCGCTCGCTTGCAATATTGACGAGCGCTTGGTTTCTGTTGTCGATGACAGATTCTTTCTCGTCTAATTCCAAATCGGTGTGTATAGCTGCAGTGAGATGGTTCTGGACTACATCAATAGGATTAAAGTTAAACACCAAATCAATCGGGCTGAATCCTGAGGTTTCGTTCTTTTGAGAGTTTACACTCCATTGAAGATTGTGTAAGGTAAGATCCCAATCCTTCGGGTGGTCGTTCACTGTGCGTACGTAGTTAAGAATGGTTTGATTGGCGCGCTCTACTTGTCCATTTGCACGAGGTGTCCGCACAGCATTTTTAATGTGTTGAATCTGGTTGTGCATACAGTATTCTTCAAATTGTTTCGAGGTAAAAGCAGTTCCACGATCGGATATTATTATTTTCGGCAGACCGAAGTAGCTGGAGACTTCATTTAGAATGTTCAGCACTGGAAGAGTTTTTGTATTTTTAACTGCCTTTACAATCAGATATTTACTGAAGGGATCGGATATGGCTAGTATATGGGTATTTCCGCGTTTGCTTCGAATAAACGGTCCCAAATGATCGATGTGTAGCCTGCGAAATGGTACTGGATCGGCGTCACTATAATGCATGCAACCTTCGGGCTTGCCTCCTTTAGATTTGTAGTAGCAGCATTGAATGCATGTTGAAATGTATTCTTTTACGTACTTCCGCATTCTTGGGAACCAAAACTTTTCTTGAATTCGTCCAATTGTTTTGTCCAGACCGAAATGCCCAAAATCATCATGACACATCTTAACAATGCGCCATCTCACGGACTTTGGTACAACGAAGGCTATTCCTTTTTCGACCTTGCGATATAGACGGTGATTTTTGATGACGTAATCAGCTTGAAGTTGTTTTAGTTGATTTCCGGTACGATGCTCCTTCTATACAGCAAATATTTGGACAAGGGCCTCATCCTGAAGCTGCATAGTTAGCAACCAGTCATCGACGTCCGTAATTATGGTGCGCACTACTTCCTGTAAGGATTTTTCGGGAGGTGAAACGGGAGCGCGGCTCATGGCATCCACATGGGCCATTTTACTACCATCACGATGAATGAATTCGCAGTCGTAGTCCAGTATTTTAATCCACCAACGTGCGACTTGAGGGATCAATTCTTTATTAAGCTTTACCTTGGCGATGGCGGAACAATCTGTGACGAGTCGGAAGGGTTTTCCTAGAATATACACCCTGAACCTTTGTAGCGTTTCTACGACGGCCAACGTTTCGAGTTCGTAGCTATGGTATCGACTTTCAGCGTCAGTACAGTGCCTACTGAAGTAACACACGGGTCGCCAATTCGTTTTGTCTTGAGATTGCAGTAAGACTCCTGCTAGTCCGATCGCACAAGCATCTGTGTGTACCTCATGATGTGCAGCAAAGTCGTACAGAACCAAAACTGGAACACAGCATAATTTATCGATTAGCTCGTTAAAAGCCCGTTGCTGGTCATTTCCCCAATCGAAGCTGTTTTGCTCTACCTTACGCAACAGTCGTGTAAGGGGTCTTGTAATTAGGGAGTAGTTTTCAACAAATTTTCGAAAGAATCCCGTTAGGCCCAAAAATCGTCTGACGTCTTTTACGTTGGTGGGGACTTTGAAGTTTTTAATAGCGCTCACCTTGTTTTCGCCTGGAGTGATTCCATCTTTGTTGACAATATGGCCCAAGAAAGTTATTTCAGATTGAAGAAATTTACATTTGTCGTAGCGAAGTGTTAAACCGCTCTCTTTAAGGATTCGGAAGAATTTTCCGAGTCGTTGGATACCCTCATCAAATGATTTGCTGGGAATGATGACGTCATCTAAATATGCGAGTACCTCACCTGGCTCCATACGTTTGACTATTTTGTTCATGACCGCTTGAAATACTGCTGGAGCATTGACAAGACCGAAAGGCATCCTGTTATATTCGTAGTGGCCGTCTGAAGTTACAAATGCGGTGAATTGTTTGGATGATTCGCAAACCTCGATTTGATGATATCCCATACGCAAGTCCAGCTGAGAAAAATAGGTATTCCCGGCTAATTGGGCAAATTGCTCCTCCAGATTTGGCATTGGAAATGGTATTTTGACGGTTATACTGTTGAGACGTCGGTAGTCGACGCAAAGACGATGTTCACCATTCTGTTTTTCAACGACGACAATTCCAGATGCATAAGGGGAGTCTGACGGACGAATGATATCACTATCGAGTAACTCGGAGATAATATTACCGACGACAGGTCTGAGTGCAAAAGGAGTACGGTAAGGCTTAGTGAAGCAGGGAACGTTTGATGTTAAAGTTATTTCCATTTTAGTTAGAGAGCATTTACCGAGCTCGTTAGCTTTCTCCGCAAAGCAAGACGCATTTTCCGATACCAATTTGTTTATGAGCTCGTTCTCAACTGACGAACGCTCTTGGCTTGTTTGAATTTTTCGAATATTCTCTACATAACACTCATTACCGAGGATGATCAATTTGTTTCCATCGCGACAAAGGATATCCTTACCCAAAAGTACATTTTCGGTTATTAGTTTGTCTTCTACAACCAAAACTTCAACTTCGTAATCAATTACAATTTTCGCGAATAGTTTCTGTGTACAAAGGAATTTCCCACCACCAAATCCGTTCAGGGTAACAGCACATCATTGTAGAACACCTACGCTTTCGGCGAATGACTTTCGAATTAGGGTTCGCGTACTGCCTGGATCTACGAATGCGATGGTTTCATTACCGTTCACCGAAATCGATTTGGAGATTTCTGAATCAGGATCAGAGTCAATTTTATTAATTTTTGGACCTGTCTTTTGGTTATCGGGGCAGCTGGCAGAATCGTGTGTTGTGCGGTTGCAGTGCGTGCAACGAGGCTTTCGCTGAGGCTCAGGACATTTCGAAGAATAATGTCCAACCTTCTGACAATTGTAGCATTTAACCGATACCTCGACTTTATCGTTGAAAGGACGTTTTGTATTTAATGAAGAATTCGGCTTCTGAAGGCTGACGTTAAGATCCCGTTTGTTTGACATTTGAATGGCGTTATGCTTTATAATATTATGCGCGGAGTACGCAAGAATATCGCGTAGTAGTTCGTTACAGGAAACATAACTGTTGGATATTTTTCTCTTTAAATCGTAGTCGTTTATTCCGTTGATAATGTGTGTGCAAATTGCTGAATCTGGTAACTCACCCTTTTTACCCAAAGCGAGCATCTTGTAGAAATAATCTGATGGTGACTCGGTGGAATCTCTATTCGTTTTTGACATTTTAAGGTGAACGTCTGCCGGGTTACTGAGACATGGGAAGTCATTCAAAAATCGTTCAGTAAACTGGGGCCATGTTTGAAATATTTGATCCGTAGAGTCTACCCAATAACGAGCACCACCCAGCATCTTTTGTTGAACTGCAAATATTAGCTTACGATCATCCCAACGGTAAGCGTTACGAAGGGAGTTGACACGCTTTACAAACTGATGTGAGTCCAGGGATTTACCAGACGATGGATTGAATTCTGGAAGCAGCGTGACAATATCACTGACGTTTCCATAAGCGTGATTGAAATGTTCGTTCCCAGCAGGGATCCTGTTATCCAAGTGGCTAGCACGAGCATATGGATACTCGTTATACATTGGTTGATGTCGTGGAAATGTACTGCCTTGATTAAAGTCGTTTCCCGAAGTTACAAAATTTCCAAAGTTTGAGTAAGTGACAGGATTGTTTACGTTTGGCTGTGAGGTAGCACAGTCTGTGAATTTCTGTGACGTAGAAAAGTGCACGTTGTGAGTCTGAGTCGGGTAGATAACATTTCGCTGTGACGTAGCAAAGTGCATGTTGTGTGGTTGAGTTGGGTATACATCGTTTTGCTGTGACGTAGCAAATTGCATGTTGCGTGGTTGAGTTGGGTATACATCGCTTTGCTGTGACGTAGCAAAGTGCATGTTGTGTCGTTGAGGTGGGTAGATTTCGTTTAGCTGTGGCTGAGACGTTGCCACATCTATATTTGGCAAATTCGTTACCTTCTGCACATGCATCTCGTTGGATCGTAGGTCGATTGGTTGTTGTTGCCGTTTTTCGTCAAGTTTATCACTCGTTGTCTCGCTACCGTTGGCTGGCTGATCTTCGTTTACTGTTGCAGCTTTTTCGATTGGTGATGAAATTACTGAAGGGTGAAAAGAACGCTCCTGAAGCTCTCGTACCGTTTTCTCCAGCTCCACAATCTTCTTTTGAAGCGACTGGTTTTCTGCACTTATGTACTCATCGTCGCTGTTTTGAGAGTTCAATCTCCTTAGCATGTCCTCACGATTTCCCGATGTCGAGAGTCCCGCTTCTCTGCACCTATGTTGTAGGGCTTTCTTAGTTAAATAGTTCTTCCCCGGCATTGTGAATAACTTTCGTTTTACGTTATGTCCATTTATCTTGGTTCGTTTTCACTTATTGCGCACTATCCCACTTCTGAAAATGTCACACACACTCCAATACTTTGTCGTTGTGTAGGGGAATGTGTGAGTCGCTGTTGATTTGTCAGGAATAAGGCGAATAGATAGCACGGCTTACGGTGAATAAAGACAATAACTCGTGATCTTAATTGTACTTTAATGATGAACAACTCGATTATAGAATATTAATGGATACAGATATATGTGCGTTATTTGATTAATACGTTTGCGAAAATGTCGTTCTCGCGGAGCTGGCGTTGCTTGTCGTTCTCGTTCTCCAACTCTTCGCCAACTAACTCCGAGATGCCAGACCGTTGCTGTCTAATTGTTCTCCATCGGAACCGGATCGTGACACTCGTGACACAAGGCTAATACATTTGCATACTCAATTGTAAATTTGTAAACAAAAAGTTCACAACTCAGCTAATAATGCCTGTATCCACTTCAGAATTTGTATTTATATTAGTTTTTACATGGCTAATACATTTGCATACTCAATTGTAAATTTGTAAACAAAAAGTTCACATCTCAGCTAATAATGAAATTTGTAAACAAAAAGTTCACAACTCAGCTAATAATGCATGTATCCACTTCAGAATTTGTATTTATATTAGTTTTTACATGGCTAATACATTTGCATACTCAATTGTAAATTTGTAAACAAAAAGTTCACATCTCAGCTAATAATGAAATTTGAAACAAAAAGTTCACATCTCAGCTAATCATGCATGTATCCACTTTAGAATTTGTATTTATATTAGTTTTTACAAGGCTAATACATTTGCATACTCAATTGTAAATTTGTAAACAAAAAGTTCACAACTCAGCTAATAATGCCTGTATCCACTTCAGAATTTGTATTTATATTAGTTTTTACATGGCTAATACATTTGCATACTCAATTGTAAATTTGTAAACAAAAAGTTCACAACTCCGCTAATAATGCATGTATCCACGGCAGAATTTGTATTTATATTAGTTTTTACAAGGCTAATACATTTGCATACTCAATTGTAAATTTGTAAACAAAAAGTTCACAACTCAGCTAATAATGCCTGTATCCACTTCAGAATTTGTATTTATATTAGTTTTTACATGGCTAATACATTTGCATACTAAATTGTA
The DNA here is from genome assembly GCF_030179895.1 of Drosophila kikkawai. NCBI lineage: Eukaryota > Metazoa > Arthropoda > Insecta > Diptera > Drosophilidae > Drosophila > Drosophila kikkawai. The sequence goes on from NW_027222562.1 coordinate 34,628, forward strand.
AATGTGTAAACAAAAAGTTCACAACTCAGCTAATAATGCATGTATCCACGGCAGAATTTGTACTTATATTAGTTTTTAGAAGGCTAATACATTTGCATACTCAATTGTAAATTTGTAAACAAAAAGTTCACAACTCAGCTAATAATGCCTGTATCCACTTCAGAATTTGTATTTATATTAGTTTTTACATGGCTAATACATTTGAATACTCAATTGTAAATTTGTAAACAAAAAGTTCACAACTCCGCTAATAATGCATGTATCCACGGCAGAATTTGTATTTATATTAGTTTTTACAAGGCTAATACATTTGCATACTCAATTGTAAATTTGTAAACAAAAAGTTCACAACTCAGCTAATAATGCCTGTATCCACTTCAGAATTTGTATTTATATTAGTTTTTACAAGGCTAATACATTTGCATACTCAGGTATAAATTTGTAAACAAAAATTTCACAACTCAGCTAATAATGCCTGAATCCACTTCAGAATTTGTATTTGTTCGAATTAAGCGCCTCATCCAAAGTACCAATCTGGTAACTCCATCTGAGGACCGTTTTGGCCATCATATTATTCTCAACTGGCCACACTTTTGATTTCAGTCTTGCGCGGCGTGGTTTCAAGAGCAGTCGATCTTGCGTGCCATTCTTTTGTTCTCCATTCAATATATAATATACTTATGTATATGTATTAATCCAAAACGGCTAAAGTCTACTTATTTAATCCGGATACTCATGCACCTGCGTTGGGGGGAAAATCCCAACAGTATTTATATTAGTTTTTACAAGGCTAATACATTTTCATACTCAATTGTAAATTTGTAAACAAAAAGTTCACAACTCAGCTAATAATGCATGTATCCACGCCAGAATTTGTATTTATATTAGTTTTTACAAGGCTAATACATTTGCATACTCAATTGTAAATTTGTAAACAAAAAGTTCACAACTCAGCTAATAATGCCTGTATCCACTTCAGAATTTGTATTTATATTAGTTTTTACATGGCTAATACATTTGCATACTCAATTGTAAATTTGTAAACAAAAAGTTCACAACTCAGCTAATAATGCATGTATCCACGGCAGAATTTGTACTTATATTAGTTTTTAGAAGGCTAATACATTTGCATACTCAATTGTAAATTTGTAAACAAAAAGTTCACAACTCAGCTAATAATGCCTGAATCCACTTCAGAATTTGTATTTATATTAGTTTTTACAAGGCTAATACATTTGCATACTCAGGTATAAATTTGTAAACAAAAATTTCACAACTCAGCTAATAATACCTGAATCCACTTCAGAATTTGTATTTATATTAGTTTTTACACGTCTAATACATCTGCATACTCAATTGTAAATTTGTAAGCAAAAAGTTAACAACTCAGCTAATAATGCATGTATCCACGGCAGAATTTGTACTTATATTAGTTTTTACACGGCTTATACATTTGCATACTCAATTGTAAATTTAAAAACAAAAAGTTCACAACTCAGCTAATAATGCCTGAATCCACTTTAGAATTTGTATTCACAGCTCAGCTAATAATGCATGTATTAACGGCAGAATTTGTACTTATATTAGTTCTTACACGGCTTATAAATTTGCATACTCAATTGTAAATTTGTAAACAAAAAGTTCACAACTCAGATAATAATGCATATATCCACTTCAGAATTTGTATTTATATTAGTTTTTACATGGCTAATACATTTGCATACTCAATTGTAAATTTGTAAACAAAAAGTTCACATCTCAGCTAATAATGAAATTTGAAACAAAAAGTTCACATCTCAGCTAATCATGCATGTATCCACTTTAGAATTTGTATTTATATTAGTTTTTACAAGGCTAATACATTTGCATACTCAATTGTAAATTTGTAAACAAAAAGTTCACAACTCAGCTAATAATGCCTGTATCCACTTCAGAATTTGTATTTATATTAGTTTTTACATGGCTAATACATTTGCATACTCAATTGTAAATTTGTAAACAAAAAGTTCACAACTCCGCTAATAATGCATGTATCCACGGCAGAATTTGTATTTATATTAGTTTTTACAAGGCTAATACATTTGCATACTCAATTGTAAATTTGTAAACAAAAAGTTCACAACTCAGCTAATAATGCCTGTATCCACTTCAGAATTTGTATTTATATTAGTTTTTACATGGCTAATACATTTGCATACTCAATTGTAAATTTGTAAACAAAAAGTTCACAACTCAGCTAATAATGCATGTATCCACGGCAGAATTTGTACTTATATTAGTTTTTAGAAGGCTAATACATTTGTATACTCAATTGTAAATTTGTAAACAAAAAGTTCACAACTCAGCTAATAATGCCTGAATCCACTTCAGAATTTGTATTTATATTAGTTTTTACAAGGCTAATACATTTGCATACTCAATTGTAAATTTGTAAGCAAAAAGTTAACAACTCAGCTAATAATGCATGTATCCACGGCAGAATTTGTACTTATATTAGTTTTTACACGGCTTATACATTTGCATACTCAATTGTAAATTTAAAAACAAAAAGTTCACAACTCAGCTAATAATGCCTAAATCCACTTTAGAATTTGTATTCACAGCTCAGCTAATAATGCATGTATTAACGGCAGAATTTGTACTTATACTTATACTCAATTGTAAATTTGTAAACAAAAAGTTCAGAACTCAGATAATAATGCATATATCCACTTCAGAATTTGTATTTATATTAGTTTTTACATGGCTAATACATTTGCATACTCAATTGTAAATTTGTAAACAAAAAGTTTACAACTCAGATAATAATGCATATATCCACTTCAGAATTTGTATTTATATTATTTTTTACATGGCTAATACATTTGCATACTCTATTGTAAATTTGAAAACAAGAAGTTCACAACTCAGCTAATAATACCTGAATCCACTTCAGAATTTGTATTTATATTAGTTTTTACAAGGCTAATACATTTGCATACTCAATTGTAAATTTAAAAACTAAAAGTTCTCAACTCAGCTAATAATGCCTGAATCCACTTTAGAATTTGTATTCACAGCTCAGCTAATAATGCATGTATTAACGGCAGAATTTGTACTTATATTAGTTCTTACACGGCTTATAAATTTGCATACTCAATTGTAAATTTGTAAACAAAAAGTTCAGAACTCAGATAATAATGCATATATCCACTTCAGAATTTGTATTTATATTATTTTTTACATGGCTAATACATTTGCATACTCTATTGTAAATTTGAAAACAAAAAGTTCACAACTCAGCTAATAATGCCTGAATCCACTTTAGAATTTGTATTCACAGCTCAGCTAATAATGCATGTATTAACGGCAGAATTGGTACTTATATTAGTTTTTACACGGCTTATACATTTGCATACTCAATTGTAAATTTGAAAACAAAAAGTTCACAACCCAGCTAATAATGCCTGAATCCACTTCAGAATTTGTATTTATATTAGTTTTTACAAGGCTAATACATTTGCATACTCAGGTATAAATTTGTAAACAAAATTTTCACAACTCAGTTAATAATGCCTGAATCCACTTCAGAATTTGTATTTATATTAGTTTTTACAAGGCTAATACATTTGCATACTCAATTGTAAATTTGTAAGCAAAAAGTTAACAACTCAGCTAATAATGCATGTATCCACGGCAGAATTTGTACTTATATTAGTTTTTACACGGCTTATACATTTGCATACTCAATTGTAAATTTGTAAACAAAAAGTTCACAACTCAGCTAATAATGCATGTAGCCACGGCATAAATTGTACTTATATTAGTTTTTACATGGCTAATACATTTTCATACTCAATTGTAAATCTGTAGACAAAAAGTTAACAGCTCAGCTAATAATGCATGTATCCACTTCAGAATTTGTATTTATATTCGTTTTTACAAGGCTAATACATTTGCATACTCAATTGTAAATTTGTAAGCAAAAAGTTAACAACTCAGCTAATAATGCATGTATTAACGGCAGAATTTGTACTTATATAAGTTTTTACACGGCTTATACATTTGCATACTCAATTGTAAATTTGAAAACAAAAAGTTCACAACTCAGCTAATAATGCCTGAATCCACTTCAGAATTTGTATTTATATTAGTTTTTACAAGGCTTATATATTTGCATACTCAGGTATAAATTTGTAAACAAAAATTTCACAACTCAGCTAAAAATGCCTGAATCCACTTCAGAATTTGTATTTATATTAGTTTTTACAAGGCTAATACATTTGCATACTCAATTGTAAATTTGTAAGCAAAAAGTTAACAACTCAGCTAATAATGCATGTATCCACGGCAGAATTTGTACTTATATTAGTTTTTACACGGCTTATACATTTGCATACTCAATTGTAAATTTGTAAACAAAAAGTTCACAACTCAGCTAATAATGCATGTAACCACGGCATAAATTGTACTTATATTAGTTTTTACATGGCTAATACATTTTCATACTCAATTGTAAATCTGTAGACAAAAAGTTCACAGCTCAGCTAATAATGCCTGTATCCACTTCAGAATTTGTATTTATATTAGTCTTTACAGGGCTAATTCATTTGCATACTCAATTGTAAATTTGTAAACAAAAAGTTCACAACTCAGCTAATAATGCATTCACTTCAGAATTTGTATTTATATTAGTTTTTACTAGGCTAATACATTTGCATACTCAGGTATAAATTTGTAAACAAAAATTTCACAACTCAGCTAATAATGCCTGAATCCACTTCAGAATTTGTATTTATATTAGTTTTTACAAGGCTAATACATTTGCATACTCAATTGTAAATTTGTAAGCAAAAAGTTAACAACTCAGCTAATAATGCATGTATCCACGGCAGAATTTGTACTTATATTAGTTTTTACACGGCTTATACATTTGCATACTCAATTGTAAATTTGTAAACAAAAATTTCACAACTCAGCTAATAATGCATGTAGCCACGGCATAAATTGTACTTATATTAGTTTTTACATAGCTAATACATTTTCATACTCAATTGTAAATCTGTAGACAAAAAGTTCACAGCTCAGCTAATAATGCATGTATCCACTTCAGAATTTGTATTTATATTCGTTTTTACAAGGCTAATACATTTGCATACTCAATTGTAAATTTGTAAACAAAAAGTTCACAGCTCAGCTAATAATGCCTGTATCCACTTCAGAATTTGTATTTATATTAGTTTTTACAGGGCTAATTCATTTGCATACTCAATTGTAAATTTGTAAACAAAAAGTTCTCAACTCAGCTAATAATGCATTCACTTCAGAATTTGTATTTATATAAGTTTTTACACGGCTAATACATTTGCATGCTCAATTGTAAAATTGTAAACAAAAAGTTCACAACTTTGATAATAGTGCATATATCCACTTCAGAATTTGTAATTATATTAGTTTTTACATGGCTAATACATTTGCATACTCAATTGTAAATTTGTAAACAAAAAGTTCACAACTCAGCTAATAATTCATGTATCCACTTCAGAATTTGTATTTATATTAGTTTTTACACGGCTAATACATTTGCATGCTCAATTGTAAAACTGTAAACAAAAAGTTCACAACTCAGATAATAGTGCATATATCCACTTCAGAATTTGTAATTATATTAGTTTTTACACGGCTTATACATTTGCATACTCAATTGTAAATTTGTAAACAAAAAGTTCACAACTCGGCTAATAATGCATGTATCCACTTCAGAATTTGTATTTATATTAGTTTTTACAAGGTTAATACATTTGCATACTCAGGTATAAATTTGTAAACAAAAATTTCACAACTCAGCTAATAATGCCTGAATCCACTTCAGAATTTGTAATTATATTAGTTTTTACAAGGCTAATACATTTGCATACTCAATTGTAAATTTGTAAGCAAAAAGTTAACAACTCAGCTAATAACGCATGTATCCACGGCAGAATTTGTACTTATATTAGTTTTTACACGGCTTATACATTTGCATACTCAATTGTAAATTTGTAAACAAAAAGTTCACAACTCAGATAATAGTGCATATATCCACTTCAGAATTTGTAATTATATTATTTTTTACATGGCTAATACATTTGCATACTCAATTGTAAATTTGTAAACAAAAAGTTCACAACTCAGCTAATAATTCATGTATCCACTTCAGAATTTGTAATTATATTAGTTTTTACATGGCTAATACATTTGCATACTCAATAGTAAATTTGTAAACAAAAAGTTCACAACTCAGCTAATAATTCATGTATCCACTTCAGAATTTGTATTTATATTAGTTTTTACACGGCTAATACATTTGCATGCTCAATTGTACATTTGTAAACAAAAAGTTCACAACACAGATAATAGTGCATATATCCACTTCAGAATTTCTAATTATATTAGTTTTTACATGGCTAATACATTTGCATACTCAATTGTAAATTTGTAAATAAAAAGTTCACAACTCAGCTAATAATTCATGTATCCACTTCAGAATTTGTATTTATATTAGTTTTTACACGGCTAATACCTTTGCATGCTCAATTGTAAAATTGTAAACAAAAAGTTCACAACTCAGATAATAGTGCATATATCCACTTCAGAATTTGTAATTATATTAGTTTTTACATGGCTAATACATTTGCATACTCAATTGTAAATTTGTAAACAAAAAGTTCACAACTCAGCTAATAATGCATGTATCCACTTCAGAATTTGTATTTATATTAGTTTTTACACGGCTAATACATTTGCATGCTCAATTGTAAAATTGTAAACAAAAAGTTCACAACTCAGATAATAGTGCATATATCCACTTCAGAATTTGTAATTATATTAGTTTTTACATGGCTAATACATTTGCATACTCAGGTATAAATTTGTAAACAAAAATTTCACAACTCAGCTAATAATGCCAGAATTTGTATTTATATTAGTTTTTAAACGGCTAATACATTTGCATGCTCAATTGTAAATTTGTAAACAAAAAGTTCACAACTCAGATAATAGTGCATATATCCACTTCAGAATTTGTAATTATATTTGTTTTTACATGGCTAATACATTTGCATACTCAATTGTGAATTTGTAAACAAAAAGTTCACAACTCCGCTAATAATGCATGTATCCACTTCAGAATTTGTATTTATATTAGTTTTTACAGGGCTAATTCATTTGCATACTCAATTGTAAATTTGTAAACAAAAAGGTCACAACTCAGCTAATAATGCATTCACTTCAAAATTTGTATTTATATTAGTTTTTACACGGCTAATACATTTGCATGCTCAATTGTAAAATTGTAAACAAAAAGTTCACAACTCAGATAATAGTGCATATATCCACATCAGAATTTGTAATTATATTTGTTTTTACATGGCTAATACATTTGCATACTCAATTGTAAATTTGTAAACAAAAATTTCACAGCTCAGCTAATAATGCCTGTATCCACTTCAGAATTTGTATTTATATTAGTTTTTACAGGGCTAATTCATTTGCATACTCAATTGTAAATTTGTAAACAAAAAGTTCACAACTCAGATAATAATTCATGTATCCACTTCAGAATTTGTATTTATATTAGTTTTTACACGGCTAATACATTTGCATGCTCAATTGTAAATTTGTAAACAAAAAGTTCACAACTCAGATAATAGTGCATATATCCACTTCAGAATTTGTAATTATATTAGTTTTTACATGGCTAATACATTTGCATACTCAATTGTAAATTTGTAAACAAAAAGTTCACAACTCAGCTAATAATTCATGTATCCACTTCAGAATTTGTATTTATATTAGTTTTTACACGGCTAATACATTTGCATGCTCAATTGTAAAATTGTAAACAAAAAGTTCACAACTCAGATATTAGTGCCTATATCCACTTCAGAATTTGTAATTATATTAGTTTTTACATGGCTAATACATTTGCATACTCAATTGTAAATTTGTAAACAAAAAGTTCACAACTCAGCTAATAATGCATGTATCCACTTCAGAATTTGTATTTATATTAGTTTTTACACGGCTAATACATTTGCATGCTCAATTGTAAAATTGTAAACAAAAAGTTCACAGCTCAGATAATAGTGCATATATCCACTTCAGAATTTGTAATTATATTAGTTTTTACATGGCTAATACATTTGCATACTCAGGTATAAATTTGTAAACAAAAATTTCACAACTCAGCTAATAATGCCTGAATCCACTTCAGAATTTGTATTTATATTAGTTTTTACAAGGCTAATACATTTGCATACTCAATTGTAAATTTGTAAAGAAAAATTTCACAGTTCAGCTAATAATGCCTGTATCCACTTCAGAATTTGTATTTATATTAGTTTTTACAGGGCTAATTCATTTGCATACTCAATTGTAAATTTGTAAACAAAAAGGTCACAACTCAGCTAATAATGCATTCACTTCAAAATTTGTATTTATATTAGTTTTTACACGGCTAATACATTTGCATGCTCAATTGTAAAATTGTAAACAAAAAGTTCATAACTCAGATAATGGTGCATATATCCACTTCAGAATTTGTAATTATATTAGTTTTTACATGGCTAATACATTTGCATACTCAATTGTAAATTTGTTAACAAAAAGTTCACAACTCAGCTATTAATTCATGTATCCACTTCGGAATTTGTATTTATATTAGTTTTTACACGGCTAATACATTTGCATGCTCAATTGTAAAATTGTAAACAAAAAGTTCACAACTCAGATAATAGTGCATATATCCACTTCAGAATTTGTAATTATATTAGTTTTTACATGGCTAATACATTTGCATACTCAATTGTAAATTTGTAAACAAAAAGTTCACAACTCAGCTAATAATTCATGTATCCACTTCAGAATTTGTATTTATATTAGTTTTTACACGGCTAATGCTCAATTGTAAAATTGTAAACAAAAAGTTCACAACTCAGATAATAGTGCATATATCCACTTCAGACTTCACGTCTAATACATTTGCATACTTAATTGTTAATTTGTAAACAAAAAGTTCACAACTCAGATAATAATGCATGTATCCACGGCAGAATTTATATTTAAATTAGTTCTTACAATGCTAATACATTTGCATACTCAATAGTAAATTTGTAAACAAAAAGTTCACAACTCAACTAATAATGCATGTATCGACTGCAGAATTTGTACTTATATTAGTTTTTACACGGCTTATACATTTGCATACTCAATTGTAAATTTGTAAACAAAAAGTTCACAACTCAGCTAATAATGCCTGAATCCACTTCAGAATTTATATTTATATTAGTTTTTACACGTCTAATACATTTGCATACTCAATTGTAAATTTGTAAACAAAAAGTTCACAACTCAGATAATAATGCATATATCCACTTTAGAATTTATATTTAAATTAGTTCTTACAATGCTAATACATTTGCATACTCAATTGTAAATTTGTAAACAAAAATTTCACAGCTCAGCTAATAATGCCTGTATCCACTTCAGAATTTGTATTTATATTAGTTTTTACAGGGCTAATTCATTTGCATACTCAATTGTAAATTTGTAAACAAAAAGGTCACAACTCAGCTAATAATGCATTCACTTCAAAATTTGTATTTATATTAGTTTTTACACGGCTAATACATTTGCATGCTCAATTGTAAAATTGTAAACAAAAAGTTCACAACTCAGATAATAGTGCATATATCCACTTCAGAATTTGTAATTATATTAGTTTTTACACGGCTAATACATTTGCATACTCAATTGTAAATTTTGTAAACAAAAAGTTCACAGCTCAGCAAATAATGCATGTATCCACTTCAGAATTTGTATTTATATTAGTTTTTACACGGCTAATACATTTGCATACTCAATTGTAAATTTGTAAACAAAAATTTCACAGCTCAGCTAATAATGCCTGTATCCACTTCAGAATTTGTATTTATATTAGTTTTTACAGGGCTAATTCATTTGCATACTCAATTGTAAATTTGTAAACAAAAAGGTCACAACTCACCTAATAATGCATTCACTTCAAAATTTGTATTTATATTAGTTTTTACACGGCTAATACATTTGCATGCTCAATTGTAAATTTATAAACAAAAAGTTCACAACTCAGCTAATAATTCATGTATCCACTTCAGAATTTGTATTTATATTAGTTTTTACACGGCTAATACATTTGCATGCTCAATTGTAAATTTGTAAACAAAAAGTTTACAACTCAGATAATAGTGCATATATCCACTTCAGAATTTGTAATTATATTAGTTTTTACATGGCTAATACATTTGCATACTCAATTGTAAATTTGTAAACAAAAAGTTCACAACTCAGCTAATAATGCATGTATCCACTTCAGAATTTGTATTTATATTAGTTTTTACACGGCTAATACATTTGCATGCTCAATTGTAAAATTGTAAACAAAAAGTTCACAACTCAGATAATAGTGCATATATCCACTTCAGAATTAGTAATTATATTAGTTTTTACATGGCTAATACATTTGCATACTCAGGTATAAATTTGTAAACAAAAATTTCACAACTCAGCTAATAATGCCTGAATCCACTTCAGAATTTGTATTTATATTAGTTTTTACAAGGCTAATACATTTGCATACTCAATTGTAAATTTGTAAACAAAAATTTCACAGCTCAGCCTGTATCCACTTCAGAATTTGTATTTATATTAGTTTTTACAGGGCTAATTCATTTGCATACTCAATAGTAAATTTGTAAACAAAAAGGTCACAACTCAGCTAAGAATGCATTCACTTCAAAATTTGTATTTATATTAGTTTTTACACGGCTAATACATTTGCATGCTCAATTGTAAAATTGTAAACAAAAAGTTCACAACTCAGATAATAGTGCATATATCCACTTCAGAATTTGTAATTATATTAGTTTTTACATGGCTAATACATTTGCATACTCAATTGTAAATTTGTTAACAAAAAGTTCACAACTCAGCTAATAATTCATGTATCCACTTCAGAATTTGTATTTATATTAGTATTTACACGGCTAATACATTTGCATGCTCAATTGTAAAATTGTAAACAAAAAGTTCACAACTCAGATAATAGTGCCTATATCCACTTCAGAATTTGTAATTATATTAGTTTTTACATGGCTAATACATTTGCATACTCAATTGTAAATTTGTAAACAAAAAGTTCACAACTCAGCTAATAATTCATGTATCCACTTCAGAATTTGTATTTATATTAGTTTTTACACGGCTAATACATTTGCATGCTCAATTGTAAAATTGTGAACAAAAAGTTCACAACTCAGATAATACATAGTGCATATATCCACTTCAGAATTTGTAATTATATTAGTTTTTACACGTCTAATACATTTGCATACTTAATTGTAAATTTGTAAACAAAAAGTTCACAACTCAGATAATAATGCATGTATCCACGGCAGAATTTATATTTAAATTAGTTCTTACAATGCTAATACATTTGCATACTCAATTGTAAATTTGTAAACAAAAAGTTCACAACTCAACTAATAATGCATGTATCGACGGCAGAATTTGTACTTATATTAGTTTTTACACGGCTTATACATTTGCATACTCAATTGTAAATTTGAAAACAAAAAGTTCACAACTCAGCTAATAATGCCTGAATCCACTTCAGAATTTATATTTATATTAGTTTTTACACGTCTAATACATTTGCATACTTAATTGTAAATTTGTAAACAAAAAGTTCACAACTCAGATAATAATGCATATATCCACTTCAGAATTTGTATTTATATTAGTTTTTACATGGCTAATACATTTGCATACTCAATTGTAAATTTGTAAACAAAAAGTTCACATCTCAGCTAATAATGCATATATCCACGGCAGAATTTATATTTAAATTAGTTCTTACAATGCTAATACATTTGCATACTCAATTGTAAATTTGTAAACAAAAAGTTCACAACTCAGCTAATAATGCTTGTATCCACGGCAGAATTTGTACTTATATTAGTTTTTACACGGCTTATACTTTTGCATACTCAATTGTAAATGTGTAAATGAATCCTGAATCCACTTCAGAATTTATATTTATATTAGTTTTTACACGTCTAATACATTTGCATACTCAATTGTAAATTTGTAAACAAAAAGTTCACAACTCAGCTAATAATGCCTGAATCCACTTCAGAATTTATATTTATATTAGTTTTTACACGTCTAATACATTTGCATACTTAATTGTAAATTTGTAAACAAAAAGTTCACAACTCAGATAATAATGCATATATCCACTTCAGAATTTGTATTTATATTAGTTTTTACATGGCTAATACATTTGCATACTCAATTGTAAATTTGTAAACAAAAAGTTCACATCTCAGCTAATAATGCATATATCCACGGCAGAATTTATATTTAAATTAGTTCTTACAATGCTAATACATTTGCATACTCAATTGTAAATTTGTAAACAAGAAGTTCACAACTCAGCTAATAATGCTTGTATCCACGGCAGAATTTGTACTTATATTAGTTTTTACACGGCTTATACATTTGCATACTCAATTGTAAATGTGTAAATGAATCCTGAATCCACTTCAGAATTTATATTTATATTAGTTTTTACACGTCTAATACATTTGCATACTCAATTGTAAATTTGTAAACAAAAAGTTCACAACTCAGCTAATAATGCATGTATCGACGCACAGTAGCGCCTCTCGAACAATTAGCGTTGCAAAAATCAATAAAGTCATGTTCGCAAAACGATTTTAACCATACTTATTCGACAGGACACTTCAGAATTAGTAATTATATTAGTTTTTACATGGCTAATACATTTGCATACTCAGGTATAAATTTGTAAACAAAAATTTCACAACTCAGCTAATAATGCCTGAATCCACTTCAGAATTTGTATTTATATTAGTTTTTACAAGGCTAATACATTTGCATACTCAATTGTAAATTTGTAAACAAAAATTTCACAGCTCAGCTAATAATGCCTGTATCCACTTCAGAATTTGTATTTATATTAGTTTTTACAGGGCTAATTCATTTGCATACTCAATAGTAAATTTGTAAACAAAAAGGTCACAACTCAGCTAATAATGCATTCACTTCAAAATTTGTATTTATATTAGTTTTTACAGGGCTAATACATTTGCATGCTCAATTGTAAAATTGTAAACATAAAGTTCACAACTCAGATAATAGTGCATATATCCACTTCAGAATTTGTAATTATATTAGTTTTTACATGGCTAATACATTTGCATACTCAATTGTAAATTTGTAAACAAAAAGTTCACAACTCAGCTAATAATTCATGTATCCACTTCAGAATTTGTATTTATATTAGTTTTTACACGGCTAATACATTTGCATGCTCAATTGTAAAATTGTGAACAAAAAGTTCACAACTCAGATAAAACATAGTGCATATATCCACTTCAGAATTTGTAATTATATTAGTTTTTACACGTCTAATACATTTGCATACTTAATTGAAAATTTGTAAACAAAAAGTTCACAACTCAGATAATAATGCATGTATCCACGGCAGAATTTGTATTTATATTAGTTTTTACACGGCTAATACATTTGCATGCTCAATTGTAAAATTGTGAACAAAAAGTTCACAACTCAGATAATACATAGTGCATATATCCACTTCAGAATTTGTAATTATATTAGTTTTTACACGTCTAATACATTTGCATACTTAATTGTAAATTTGTAAACAAAAAGTTCACAACTCAGATAATAATGCATGTATCCACGGCAGAATTTATATTTAAATTAGTTCTTACAATGCTAATACATTTGCATACCCAATTGTAAATTTGTAAACAAATTATTCACAACTCAACTAATAATGCATGTATCGACGGC